>NC_069712.1:9587500-9887500 GCF_027358585.1 Pangasianodon hypophthalmus
AAAGGTCATATGGTGTACATAACATAAATGATATGCCTTGATATGTTAGAATCTCTTTTGAGATTCCATCTCAGGAGATTATGCAAAACAGTGTCTTGGCCATGCTCTTCACATGGATTGTCAGCAGAGGCACTGCTGTGGGATGCCAACTAGTTACCACATAGTTCAGTGAGTATTAATAATGAAATGATGCCCCTATCCTGAAATCCATAGCAATTCTTTCTAAAGGGATCTTGAGAAGAGGAAGAATGTACAACAGTACATTTAGTGTGGCCAGGGTGCATTGTATATCACCACCAATGTCTGCCCAGGTGTCAGGTGGGATTAAAATAAGCCAAGTGGCGAAGCATTTCCCTGTGGCTTTTTGGGACCACCACTTGGTGTCCCAGTGCTTTACAGCTTGTCATTAACCATCACTAACTTGGTCAAAGGCATTCTTCAAAGTATCATTACGCAACTGCTACAAGAGACGGAGGTCCTCCTTCCCCAGTGCTCACTCTCACCAAGTCACAGTCACATGACATACCAGAAAGTGCTTCTACTGCCAAGGCCACTCACACCTCACCAGTCCACCTCAGGTGCTATGTATGTCCTTTCTGGAGTATGGGAGAGCCAGGGGACTGCAGAGGCCCTGAGCACCTGACCCATCTCCATCTGGGGACAGTTTGCCCAGAAGTGTTCCAGCTCTCTGCAGTCCTAACAAACATGCCCATTCCCAATCAACTGTGACACCCTGAGAATGAGAAGAGGAACAGACTGGTAGGTGAGAGTGTGGGAGAATTTTGGTCGGGTGACACACTGACAACATGCTGACAATAATCCTTGTCCTTTCAGCAGGACTGCCTGTTGGCACCTGCTGGGCAAACCCCTTCCAGAATGGCAGGCGCCACCACTGGAAGTGGGGATGATGGAGTTCATCTTCCCTGGGCTTGCAAATGCAGACATGAAGTTCTCTGCCAGCTGGATTGTGTGTGCTACAGAATCGGACTGGTGCCATTGGACCCACTGCACTGTGCTGGCTTACACTTATACAGTGCCCTCCAGAATTATTTGAGCAAAAATTAATGTATAAAAAGAATACCACATATTTTGAGCTCAGTGGGTCCAAATTCTGGTAAATTTCCTACTGTTTCATACATGTGAAACTTTTGTTATGGCACTAACCCTAACTTTGTTATGGCACTAACCCTAACCCTAACCCTAGTATTTTTAAATGCTAAAAGTATTTTTTAGATTCATTACTTGATTTGTGCAGATCAACAACCACCTGTTTCTGTTGTACTGGAAGTTTATTGGTTTTTCCATGTGTGCAACATTGCATTTATACCCCAGAGAAACAGGTTATGGTTAAAAGCAACAACTGATTATTCTCTGGTAATAAGAGTGTGAAAAATAACATAGGTAATAAAATAGGTAGTATAGGTATACAATATAGTTATTCAAGAATGACAATTCATTTGCATTTATTTATATTCCTTAGGGTTCCTAAATAACATACCTCAATATTTTTTGAGAGAAAACATTATTATTAAAAAAACAGTAGTGTTAATGATAATTATTTATTTACTTATTTGTTAAAAAAAAATAATATATATATATATATATATATATATATATATATATATATATATATATATATATATATATATATATATATATTTAGGTTCTCTCACTGTTTGACTTTAAAATATGAATTATGGCTTGTAATGTTCATTTTATACTTTATCAGTTAAGTGGGTCTCGCCCAAGATGTTACTTATGCTGACTCACGTGCTCATGCCCCCTCAGTATGTGAACTGTGCACAATACATAAGGGAATTGCCCCAACACAGTGTTCATTCTCTATAAACCACAAATGTGTTGAAGGAGAGATCCTATAGCCTGAGAAAAATAAAGAAATCTGTAATGAACATCTCACAGTTTCAACACAGCTCTTTATTTCCTTGATAACCACATGCAAATGAAGTGCTCCTATTTTCTCTGCTGGGACTAGCCCACATCAGATATGCATATTGTAATATGCACTACTCTGTATGGAAATGTAATTCTAAGAGACTCTCTTTTATAATTAAAGAGTGTTGTTAGCTGTGAAATTTCTTACTACCAGGATCTGTCACGGGTCTTACATTCTTCATTTTTGATCTAGTTAATAGATAATTCATAGTTAATTCATAATGAATGAATGAATGTATTTAAGGGGTCAAATGTTAGTGGTGTGCCTTTCAATGTACTGTATGAAATACAGCAGTCTGTTTCTTTAGAAAGGAATAAAAGCTGTCAAAAGTCAATAATCTGGCATGGGTTTTGATTCAAGTAATTTTTTTATAGTTTATATTTGGTGGGATCCTGTCCATCAATTTAAAAGTCTAATCAATCTAATATTTTATCTACATTATATAACATACATGAGATAAATATAATACAAATGCATAATTACACTCCTTGCTTTAAGTTTGGATAATATGTAATAATGGTTATATAAAATACTATACAGTAAGTTAATAATATATATCATGCCAAGCTTGTCAGCTGGTGAATACTCCGGCCACACTAAATGCACTGTTGGACATTCTTCCATTTATCAAGATCCCTTTAGAAAGAATTGCTATGGATCTCATCGGGCCATTAGACCCATAAGCATAAGAGCATATTAAGGGCATATCGTTTCATATTAATCCTCACTGAACTATGTGGTAACTATTTGGTATCCCAAAGCAGCGGCTCTGTGGACAATCTGTGCGAAGAGCATGGCCAAGGCACTGTTTCACGTAATCTCTTGAGTTGGAATCTAGAATGAGATTCGAACATATCAAGGCACATCATATGTGTTGTGTTCACTATATGACCTTTATAAACTGATGAGAATTAATGTGATCTAAACCATTTAAAATCTAAGAAATACAAGAGTTCAAATACAAATTCTAAAGAACATTTAAAATCAAGCTTCAATTGTGTACTTTTTTGCATAAAATGTAGTTTCATCTATCGATTCAGAGTCCTATAGAAGGTTCACTTTTGTCAACGGCAGCACGCGGCTGCTGCAACATTCAGTGTTTTGCAAGCTGTTGATCAATATTTCATGCATCCTAGGAAGAGAAATATAAATCTGTACCCACCTGGGGAAAAATGTTCAGTGCAGTGCATGGTATGACTTGCCTATAATGAATCCTTGGAAAAGACTGATATTTCTTGTAAAGTGTAATTTTATCACTGATTAGAATTAGAGCTGCTGTATTAACTAAGCATTTTTTCACATTTTCAAGAAATCTTTCCAGAAAATTGCTCACATGAGCATTTTTATATAAAGCTATATAATGTGAAATGTATAAGATAGCAGAATATAAAATGTTTTACACATCCATGTTCAGGTAGTACTGGTTCAGATGGTTTAAACAGCAGACGATTATAAAACAAGCAGCAAAACCAAGTTCAAACGTGCATTATGTTCAGAAAAAAATCTTTAATTACAGTACATGTTTTGTAGTTTTAGCAAGTACTGGGTACCAGGAATCAATTATAATTGTCCTCATAGACATGGACATAATCATTCAAAACCAGCTTTTGTTGTATGAAGCAATTCATGTGTCATGTGCTCTTGGATTTAATAATCCTGACGCATTTCCAAGAATTGGATGAAAAAAAGGTCAGCAACAATTTTATGTAAATGTTCGCCGATTTTCGAGTTCTGTAGTGATTCAGGTATTAGTCTCCTGTTTGCTAACTGGAAGAAGATGCTTTGGTCTGGCCTTGTTTCACATGGTGGATGAGTTCAACCAAGCCATGATGGAGTGGGTCAGAAGGGAATGATAATAACAACATCAACAACAGCAATGAGGTCAAAGCAATGTATTTATGGTAGAGTGCATTAACAAACCAATTTACAGCCACTAATGAGTTGTATCTAGACTTTACACAGAATGGTGCGAAAAACAGAAAACTCTTGAGTGAACAACAGTTCTGTGGGTGGAAACGCCTTGTAGATAAGAGAGGTCAGAGGAACATGGCCAGATTGGTTCAAGCTGCCAGGAAGGATATAGTAACTCAAATAATCACTCTTTACAACCATGATGAGCAGAAAAGCATCTCAGCATGCACAAAACATCATGAGGTTGATGGGCTACAACAGCAGAAGACTACACTGGGTTCACAAGACCTGGCGTTTTGGAGATGCTCTGACCCAGTCGTGTAGCCATCACAATTTGGCCCTTGTCAAAGTCGCTCAGATCCTTACATTTGCACATTTTTCCTGCTTCCACACATCAAATTCAAGAACTGACTGTTCATCTGCTGCATAATATATCCCACCCCATGACAGGTGTCACTGTAACAAGATAATCAATGTTATTCACGTCACCTGTCAGTGGTTTTATTGTTATGGCTGATCGGTGTATATTTATGTTCTATTCCTCTGATTTTATGAATAGTTTTTGGTGGTTTATAATTTAGTTAGTTAACAAAGTCATTTATGAATCACTCTTCTCTAAGCGTTGATGGTGTAAATTTCATTATTTTATTAATAGCCATAATCAATGGATACCTTTAAACCAGAATGCCTGTTTCCAACTGCTGTTTTTTTTATAATGGCAGACTTCGACAAACTTAGCAGTTGACCGCAGGTTAAAATCCAACAGATGATGTTCATTAACAAAATGACAAACAGTCCATGATGGAGGACAAAAGAGCAATCCATAAACAAAGTGGAAGGTCAAAACCATGAAACTAGGTAAATACCAAGGCAACTGAGCAAAAGGGCAAAACATGAGGGCCAAACTGGAATAAGACGAGGCAAAGATCATACAATAATCAAAAGGCAAACAAACAACAGGCATAGTAACGCAGACAAAAACACAAACAAGACTTAACAAAGAGGTGTCCTAGATTAGTGAATTTTACAGAATTTTCGGCCTAGGGAAGGAAACAATACCACTCACCTTCTCTGAATTGAAAGGAGCCAAGTCAATTATGTAGGGCACCTTACAAGGATGGCATCTGTATCAGTTGGCCAAGAGCTGATGTCTTGTTAAGAGCGGTTATAAGGGTTCCTGAGAACTGAGAATTTTCCTGCTTTATCTGCATTTTTATATTTCTTTTTTCATCTTCTGCTATAGATTTTTTTTAAACAGAAAATATTGTCCTTAGATCTACCCAAAATCCTCCATCAGGAAGCAATGATAAATGTATGTAACATTCTCAATATTTCAGTGTGTCCAACATTGACCTTATTCAGTGTTTTGAGTGCAAGAAATGTCTGAAATTGGGTTTAAGCAAATTTACAAGACCAGCGTTTGCCCTATTGTCAGGAGATTAGTGGTCTGAATCCTGATGATGCCACAGCCATTCGTGGCTGGGAATCCAAGAGACCAAAACTGTCTACTTCTACTCTCTGGGTGTGAGGGATGGTGTTATTCTCTCATCTGTTAATCAGAGCGCTAACCAATCGTGGGTGTCTATGAGCTTGCAAATATGGAAGAGGACAGTAAGCATGTAATGTAGCATGAAAAATCTGGTGGCTGGCTTCTCATGTGTTGGAGGAAACATGTACTAGCCCTTATCCTCCCTGGTTGGTAGCCGTTATGTGAACAGGGATAGCTAATTAATGGGTGGGAATTGGCAAAATTATCAAATTCGGAGAAAATGGGGTGAAAAAAGACTATGTGGACAATGGTACATGAGAATGAGAAGACGGCAACCATTCAGATAAACATCTGATTGGAGTCAAATACAGGATATTGACAATATATTGCTGCATGAATTGTCCTAGTTGTAATTATCACATTAATCACTATCCTTGTCGTAATTTAATAATAACACACCCTGTTCAGAAACATTAGATTCAGTGATTGCTTTGCATGACTGTATAACAGCCAAGGAATATAAAGCCAAATGAATTATAATTTAATATATTTAAAAAGACTCTTTAGCTTTAGTCTGAATAATTACTCAGGTCTTTCAGGGTTTTTGGTTTCCATGTGCAGCCCAAATATTTGGCTTGAGGCTCTAAAGTGGTAATTAGGCTATCCAGTTGATTAGTGGTTATCAAAAAAGCCATTAATTTTACACAATCACACAGCATGTAGAAAAAAATGTAGAGGCCCTTATCAATGTCAGCAAAGAGAATCGGAAGTCAACATGGGTCAGAGTCTGGGTGGTGCTGAGCTTCCCATTCAATGAAGTGATAAGGAAGCTGTTTTCATTTTGAACGTTTCACTTGGCATTAAATTCATGTGCGCAAGAAGGCACCAAAAGCACCCTGTTATTTGTGTCACACACATTGTAATCCAGTGTGGATGGCCTTTTTTCTAACAAGTCAAAAGTATGATCAAATTTCATAATTCACCTCCAATGAAATGAGTCACTCATATAGGAGCCATATAATTGTTATAAATAATTGAATATCCTGTGATTTTAAGGAACAATATATGACACCAGCTGTTTTTCCTGGTTTCATTTGTTAAATTAAATCTGAAATGAGGGTAGAAATTACCAATCTGGACATGTTTTAGCTCTCTGTGTCATTCTCAGCGTTATGTGAGTGTGTAATGACTGTGATCATGTTGTATCAGTGATACAGCATTTGTAAATTTGTACTACAATATTAAGCATTATTTCTTCATGTGGATGCTAATGTTCAGCCTGGACACTTATTAAACTACAAATGTGTCCAGATCTCTAACTATCTTCTTATCATAACACTGGACTGCATGCATTTGTGGTCTGACACTGAAAGTGACCACTTTGGGGAAAATTTGTGCAGAATAAATTATTAAACTTGTGTTTGAGGATTTCTTCAGAGAGATATTTAAGATGAACACCCTCCGATGTTTAATCAGTCTGGGTGAGAAAATGTAAGTGAAGGTAATCAGTGGAAATTCATCAAACTGTGGACAGACTCTCCCACAAGGGGGGGCTAATTAAGACACTCTTATTGGCTGCTTACTTTGTAATCCCAGCTTATAGGCACACCATTAGAGACTATAGCTCATCTTTCCCATGCATCATTTGTGTTCGTCATTCCATATCCCCATATTTTTGGTGGACAGACTGTTTCTCAACCTAGCATTGACATTGCTGCACTCTCGTCACACAAATACCATGACAATGATGCTGCTGTGCTGAGAATATTACACCATCCAAATAATATCTGTTTAGTGGTGGTTCCTGTCCAATAATAGATAGGGTAGTCAGGTAGGGTAGATAATATAGGCCTTTTATTCATTTGACATGTCATCTTTATCCAAAGTAGCATGTAGTACATGTACAAAGTACATGTGCAGCTGAACCCAATCCAAGCATTAAACTGAGAGCTGATGAGTGTTAAAGGTTCTACTCAAAACCCCCAACAGCCAGGCATGGGATTGGAAATCACAACCTTACGATCATAAGCATAGAAATTTTACTGCTTGAACTCTAACAGAGATACAAGCCTTGTCCTTATTTATTAACATTCTTCGGGTTTTCTTTCTTGTCAAACAACCAGAAGCAACGATACTCCTCCTGCATTCTCCTGATCCTCCTGCACAACATTAGGCAACCTACTGATCTGCCTTCCATCAACACTGGGCCTCTTTACACCCAAACTACATACCAGAAATAACATGTTTACACTGGCATCCCTGTACGAAATAACACACCAGCATTACACACTGGGCAGTATAGTTTCCATTATGTAATTTGCAATGTCCATATTCAGAATTGGTAGCTTAAATGGGCAACTTAGATTCAAAAGCTACATCAATATTTAGGTGGGTTCTCCATAAGCAGAGTTGGCTTATGTGGGTGCTTAATGGCTTATTCAGATTATTGAAAGCAACTGTGTATAGCTCTGCTTATTAGGTTGCCAGATGCATCTTGAGTAAAAGCATCTAAGATAGCATCTAGATCAACACATTTAAATATAAACACTTGAAATCTTGAAAAATGGGGGGTGGGGGAATAACATGGGGATAATGCGGACTGAAGAAGCAGATCGCATTTTATTTCTTTGTTGTCGGCTTCAGTGTGATGCAATATAAAGGCAAAAGAGAATTCTAAATAAATAAATAGAAAGACTAATATGATATATAAATGAGATGATAAGCACTGAAATAAACAGGAGTCTAGTATATTGCCAATATATTGCTGCATGTACAGTATAGGCCGAGTTGTAATTATCACATTAATCAGTGCAAAAGTGGGTTAATTGAACAGTTTAGCTTCCACCCTCAATATTCAGCATTATAAATTAGCACTTGATCCATCACATTCTATTATTTTTGCATGATGGACTAGAAGTTAATTGGTAGAAAGCATGGAGCTTAGACAGGATTAAGCTCTATCTGCTGTTGAGAGTTGCAGCTAGTAACTGGAGAGGCCATGAAATATATTTTATTTTTCAATTTGTGCACCGGAAATTAATTGCTCCCACAATTTAATGTGGCCATGAGATATTAAAGTATGAAATCATAATGTGTGTGGGATATAGGTTATTGTATCATGTTCCTAATTTGATATATTTGATATTGAGTTGTTGAATTAGTAATTCAACAACTCAATATCAAATTAGTAAAATAATAGTAAAAATCGAATTAGTAAAATAATACCAATTTTATATATATATATATATATATATTTGTTTTTTTTTTTTTTCATTAGATGGCTATGGGAGTACATGGTATAGATGTTGTGAAGGTTACATACATTCAAATAAACTTGCAGAAGGTATGAAATCTTTCTATATTTCCCAAAATATCAAAATATAGGTAACAGTGTTCATGCTGTATAATTGTTACCAGTAGTTACACACAATAAAAGATTATAAATAGTACAAAATAAGGCTGGAATACTTAGTCAATCTCTACCATTGAATTCCTCCTAAGAAAATTATGTCAGAATAACACAAGATTACATTATATTAAAGGGGAGTTTTCAACAATGTAACAGAGCTGACATCCAATGTGGGGACATGGCTATTTCTAAAATACACTTAATATTAAATAATAAGCAAATATCATGAAATACATTATGAAAGAATCAGGACAAATATGGTTATGCAAAATATTTTAAGTTTTATATTATTTTTATATTTACCTACCCTATAACTTATGAATAAGTCTTTTTTTTTTTTTTTACTTTTATTTTTATTAGAGCTTGGATGGCCATCCTTGGGGACAAAAACTGCTTAAATACCATATATATATATATTTAAAATGTAATATCAAATATGAATGTAATATAATATAATATTATTAATATTTCATATTTTTCTTAACTATACTGTTTCTTTCTTTTTTAAATCAATAATATCGCGCTATCGTTTTCATCTGTTGTATTTTTCACGTTCTCTTCTACCGTATTTTCATTTTTTTTTTTTTTCTCTCGAAGTGCGCTTTTGTATTTTGTCAAGACAGCGAGCGGAGGCCATTCACACCGGATCCACGCCGTCTACAATAATATCAACAAATCTTCGACTAAGGTGCGTTAAACAACATGTCTAACATTCAGCTTGTTCAGTGTGTTGAGTGCAGGATGTTTAGTCACTCTTCCTCCGTCGTTAGTATTAACTTTATTTGTGATAAATGCATGTTAGTTAGCTCTCTGATGGAGAAGATTGCTGCATTAGAGGTGCGCATCCAGTCTCTAGAGAGGGTTAGTGAGAGTGAGAGCAGCGTAGTTTCTGTAGGGGAAAGTCTGGATGCCTTAGGCGGAGTTAGTAATCCCCCAACTCCGGCATTAGAGCCCTCACAGCGGGGCGAATGGGTGACGACTCGGCGGCATAATCGCAAAGCCAAAGCTAACGCTAAGGCTCGCCCACAGGAGCACCACTCCTCTCCGCTTCACGTGTCCAACAGGTTTGCTCTCCTCAGTGAAGCACCCGCTGAGAAACCTGAAAGAGCTCTGGTTATAGGTGACTCTATCTTGCGGCACGTGAAATTAGCTAGGCCTTTAGGGGCACCAGCAGCTTTAGTTAGGTGTATACCGGTAGCCAGGACATAGCAGGTAATCTTAGGGTCTTAGGCAAGCACAGGTTCTCAAAGATAGTTATTCATGTAGGAGCTAATGATATACGCCTTCATCAGTCTGAGGTTACTAAGATTAACTTGGTAGAGGTGTGTAAATTAGCGAAGGCGATGTCCGATGCTGTAGTATGCTCTGGCCCCATCCCAATGCGGCATGGCGATGTAGCTTACAGCAGGTTATGGTCGCTGAACTGCTGGATGTCCAGGTGGTGCTCCGAAAACAATGTGGGCTTTATAGATAATTGGACTAACTTTGAGGGCAAGGCTGGCCTGTTAGGGCGGGACGGTGTCCATCCCACTCGGGAAGGTGCTGCTCTCATTTCTTGCAGCATAGCACATAGTCTCAGAACAGGCCTAGTTAATCGGTGACAATCCAGGGCCAAGGCCAGGGAGCAGACAAGCAGGCTAAACCGACCGTCTGCTAGCTGCACTGAGTCGTCACTTAGGTTCCACCGTATTGAGACTGTGTCTGTTCCCCGAGCTAAACAAAATTATAGACATACTCAGACAGTTTGTTTTAGTAATCTAATTAACATAAAATTAAACCATACCGAATGCATAGCCAGCACCGTTGATCTGAAGCTAGGACTGTTGAATATTAGATCTCTTACGTCTAAAGCGCTTATTGTTAATGAAACCATAACTGATCAGGAGTTTGATGTACTGTGTTTAACAGAAACGTGGATTAAACCAAACGAGTTTGTAGCATTAAATGAAGCTAGTCCTCCCGGGTACAGTTACATACATCAGCCCCGTCTAACTGGCAAAGGAGGAGGCGTCGCAGTCATATATAATGATAATCTAGCCGTCACACAAAAACCTAGTCATAAATTCAACGCATTTGAAGTTCTTTATTCTAACATAACATACGTAGCCACTAAAAATAAGTCTTCCCAGGTGATTCCAGTAATTATTATTTACAGACCCCCAGGGCCATATTCTGAATTCCTGTGTGAATTTGCGGATTTCATCTCTAACCTGGTTGTTTCTTTAGACAAGGCATTAATTGTTGGAGACTTTAATATTCATTTTGATAATCCAGATGACCCTCTGAGAACAGCAGTTGTGTCCATTCTAGATTCTGTAGGGGTTAATCAGAATGTAATAGGACCCACCCATAGTGGTGGTCACACTCTTGATTTAATACTAACATTCGGATTAAATATAGAAAATATAGTCTCATGTCCACAGTCTGAAGCTATCTCAGATCATTACCTCATCTCATTTAAAATGTGTATTAATCATAGTATATGCACCTTGCCACGTCACCGTGTCAAACGTACGTTCACGTCAACAACTGCACAGAGTTTTATCAGTAATCTCCCAGATTTATCAACCATGATTGGATCACCGTCTGATCCCGAAGAACTTGACCAGGCAACTGAATGTTTAGAATCAACGTTCTGCAACTCACTAGATAAGGTAGCTCCACTTAAAAGAAAAATAATTAGGGAGAAAAAGCTAGCACCCTGGTATAGCGATCACACACGAACTTTAAAACAGACCACTCGAAAACTAGAACGTAAATGGCGTCAAACTAACTTGGTAGTATTTCAAATAGCATGGAAGGAGAGCCTATTGAGCTATAAGAAAGCTCTTAGTGCTGCTAGATCAATGTATCTCTCCACCCTAATTGAAGATAACAGAAATAATCCTAGATTCTTATTTAATACTGTAGCAAAATTAACTAGGAATAAGACCACAATAGAAACACGCACACAATCATTATATAGCAGCGATGACTTCATGAATTTTTTCAATGGTAAAATTGAAAATATCAGGCTAGAAATTCAGACTATTAATTTAAAACCGGACAGTTCTATAACTAACCCTGTAGATGATAATATGATAATATTAGATAAACAACTACAACGCTTTAGTCCCCTTGAAGAGACTGAACTAATTTCACTAATTTCATCATCAAAATCATCAACCTGTATGCT
The DNA here is from genome assembly GCF_027358585.1 of Pangasianodon hypophthalmus. Classification (NCBI taxonomy): domain Eukaryota; kingdom Metazoa; phylum Chordata; class Actinopteri; order Siluriformes; family Pangasiidae; genus Pangasianodon; species Pangasianodon hypophthalmus. The sequence continues at coordinate 9,599,439 of NC_069712.1, forward strand.
AGATCCTTTACCTACTTGTTTCCTCAAACAGATAATTCCTGAAACAATCAAACCTCTTTTAAAGATAATCAATTCTTCCCTTAGCATTGGCTATGTACCTAAATCTTTTAAATTAGCAGTTATCAAGCCCCTGATTAAAAAACCTGACCTCAATCCCTGTCAACTGTCCAACTACAGGCCAATATCAAACCTCCCCTTTATTTCCAAGGTCCTTGAAAAGGTTGTAGCACAGCAGCTATGCTCATACTTACATAGGAATAACATTCATGAAATGTATCAGTCAGGATTTAGGCCTCATCATAGCACAGAGACAGCACTGGTAAAAGTTGTAAATGACTTACTACTGGCCTCTGATCAGGGTTGTGTCTCCTTGCTGGTGCTGCTTGACCTTAGTGCAGCTTTTGATACCATTGATCATGCTATTCTCCTCAATAGACTAGAAAATGTAGTAGGCATTAAGGGAACAGCCCTTTCCTGGCTCAGGTCTTATTTGACTGATCGTTATCAGTTTGTAAACGTAAATGGTGACTTCTCTTCTCATGCTAAGGTAAAGTTTGGTGTTCCGCAAGGCTCTGTTTTAGGCCCACTGCTCTTTTCTTTATATATGCTACCTCTGGGCAAAATTATTCGTAAGCATGGTATTAGCTTCCACTGTTACGCTGATGACACACAGTTGTATGTTTCAGCAAAGCCAGATGACAGACACCAGCTTAATAAAGTTGAGGAATGTGTAAAAGACATTAGAAACTGGATGCTTATTAACTTTCTCTTACTTAATTCTGACAAGACAGAAGTACTTGTACTAGGACCACATGCAGCTAGAAGTAAGCTTTCTGATTACATAATAACTCTGGATGACCTTTCTGTTTCATCATGTGCAGCAGTAAAAGACCTTGGTGTGATTATCGACTCTAGTCTTTCTTTTGAAGCTCATGTAGATAATATAACTAGGATTGCTTTCTTTCATCTCAGAAATATTGCTAAAATAAGAAATATATTGTCACTACACGATGCAGAAAAATTAGTTCATGCTTTTGTTACCTCTAGGTTGGATTATTGTAATGCCTTACTGTCTGGATGTTCCAGTAGATGCATAAACAAGCTCCAGTTAGTCCAGAATGCAGCAGCGAGAGTCCTTACTAGAACCAGAAGATATGACCACATCACCCCTATCTTATCCACACTGCATTGGCTCCCAATCAAATTTCGTATTGATTATAAAATACTACTATTGACCTATAAAGCACTAAATGGTCTCGCGCCACAGTACCTGAGCGAACTTTTGGTCTTTTATGATCCGTCACGCCTACTCAGATCAAAAGATGCAGGCTATTTGTTGGTACCTCGAATAATGCGGGCTACAGCTGGGGGTAGAGCTTTCTCATACAAAGCCCCACAGTTATGGAACAGCCTTCCACTTAGTGTTCGGGGCTCAGACACAGTCTCAGTGTTTAAGTCTAGGCTGAAAACATATTTGTTTAGTCAAGCCTTTTGTGAATAGTTTTCTTAGGTACAGGGGCAGGTCTGGAGGGTTTCACAGGCATAGAGTGTTGTGGTGAAATGGGATGTTTGGATGCTGTCGCCCCCCCACTCTCACACGTTCACTCAGGTTTGTCGACGGTGGAGTGGCTGGCTGCCTTATGTCCCAGGGTGCCCTCATGTCTGTGTTAGCTTCTGGCTCTCCCTTTCAGTTATGCTGTCATAGCTAGTCTTGCCGGAGTCCCTGCTTGCACTCTGCATGCAAAGTACATCGTGCTTAACCATTAGAGGACAAAAGCTCACCTAACAATCTCTTCCTTTCTCTCCATCTCTCTCTCTCCCTCACTCTCTGTCGAGCTACACATGCTACTTCTGAGATGCCAGTGATGCCAGTGATCCTGACCCCTTCTGCTCCTCCTCGCTGCCTGACCCATCCTGATGCCCTACTTCTGGTTGGAGCTCTCATCGGTTGAGTTCGCTCGCTGCTGCTGGGGGTGGCCCCATATGGACTGCCTGAAGAACTGTTTGGATTGTTGGGGATGGTGCCACCTGGGGGCTGTGGAGATGGCTTGGGGATCACATATGGGGAGCTGTACTGTAATGGCTTGGGACTGCGATTGCTGTAGTGGCTTTGGGGCTGCAGTTGCCATGAGCAGCTTCGTACTCAGGACTCCATCAGTAGACAGTGGATAGATTTTAACCAGCCGGACCTCTTGCAAATACTGTGATGAATTTATTGGTTGCACAATTGCACTATTTGTCCATATAGTACACAATAGAAGGGATTTATTTATAATTGCACTATCCGTTGCACCCAGATGAGGATGGGTTCCCTTTTGAGCCTGGTTCCTCTCAAGGTTTCTTCCTCATATCATCTCGGGGAGTTTTTCCTTGCCACCGTCGCCACTGGCTTGCTCATTAGGGATAAATTCACAGTGATAAATTTAAATATTTACAATATATTTTTGTGAATCCATTTATTTCTGTAAAGCTGCTTTGTGACAATGTCCATTGTTAAAAGCGCTATACAAATAAAATTGAATTGAATTGAATTGAATATTTAGTATCCATTCTTTTTGCAATGATAACAGACAAAGGCTTGAATTATCTTCAAACTGCACAGACTGACAGAGTGGTTTCTCATTTTATCTGTCAGATGTTCTTAAGTACCTTATGGCTCAATTCACTCACTTCAGTAGAAAATGTCTTTTGAGAACAATAAGGCTCAAATTATATAGCTAAATGTCATTTGGGTTATAGGATAGGTTTCGGTGAAAAGTTCTAGATTATAATTTGATAAGAGGTGATTAATAATACACATTAATCATTAACGAAATATGATTGTGCCAGAGGCTCTGCATAAAGCAGTTCCTGCAATTCCATTTCAGTTTTTGTGATGAAAGTGGTTGGCTTACATGAATTTAAAATTTTCTAAAATCTGCAATGAACCACATTATTAACAACTATGTCAGATTAAAACCACTTTATCCTCATTTTTTTTTTAAAGTCAGCTGTGGAAAAAGTCGGTCATGCTTTTAATTAGTCCTCTCTTTGCTGTTCACTTACTTAAGCTGCCAAAGCTGTAATTGTAGGTTAATTGATGATTTGGCTTTGAGCACCAGGGAGTTAAAAAAAAAAAAAAACTATACTACATGTGCTGCTAAGGGAATGAAGAATCTTCCTTCAAAACCATTAATCTGGAAATTTCCTCAGCACTACTCTCTATTGAACACACATTACAGTACTGGTCTATGCTGCACCCCTTTACATGTACACTACCAGTTAAAAAGTTTGGACAGATTGAACATGAATACACTATATTTCATTGTCTTAAAGACATAAACATTTATTCATTTCATTAAAATTTATTTATAAATCAAAATGTATTTTTAATTAATAGCTGTTCCTAATACAAGATGTTTTTACTTGAAATTAAATTAACTGCAGATTTGGGCTACTAACATATTTTATGAAGCGACTTTTAGATGTGCTTCATAAAAACCATGCACCCATTTGCCCTACGGCTTTTTTGTGTGTGAGTAAGTGAAGTGTGATACATTAAAATCCATTTAAAAAAATGTCACTCTATTAATATGACCAATTTATTCACATTATAGTCAGCATTATTAATGTTGTGAGGATATCAAAGGCATTCTCAGTCAATTTAACATTTTACAGATGGCCTCTCTCAGATTATGTCGCACTTTTTTTCTTGATGAATTTTAAGCAATTGGAATTGCTGTTGTAATGCGATCAGACATAATTAGTACACTCTTAGGGGGAAAAAAATGGATAATAAAGGATTATTAGCTTACAAAAAAGGGTTATGCTTGAAACTCATTTCTCTCCTTTATGAAAGGGAAATACTCTGTTGAGGGTTCTACATTTTCCAAGAGTCTATGAACACTCTATACTCAGTTCTACCACTGAAAATACAAAGTGAGTATATATTGTTTAACAATAATTTGGAAACAAACTATTTAAATTGCATACCTAGTCAGAACAATTTAACATTTATTTTACAGTGTTTATAAGGGAAAACCTTACCAAGGTGAAAAATGCAAATGTGACCATGACCACTTGATGTATGAGGCTTGGGAATTCTCTGTCATTTGTCTATATTCATTAATGGCCTTCTGAATGTTTGCTCTGTAATGCTTTACAATTTTGTTACGTGTTACAAAAATGTTACTGCTACACTGCACACACTAGGTGAGAGATGAAATGAGAGGAAATGATACCACCGGTATTGAGAGTCACTAAAACACCAGAAATATATACTTTATTAGGAACACTATACTAATACTGGGTAAGACCTCCCTTTACTCTCAAAACAGCCTCAATTCTTTGAGGCATGGATTCTATAAGATGTTGGAATCATTCCTTTGATTCTGGTCCATATTGCAATGATTGCATTATCCAGTTCCTGCAGATTTTTCAGGTGTATTTTTGTGCTGCAAATCTCCTATTCTACCACATCCCAAAGGTCTTCTATTGGATTCATATCCGGTGCCTGGGAAGGCCAATGAAGAACATTGAACTCATTGTCATGTTCATGAAACCAGTTTGAGATGACTTTGCTTTGTGACATGGTGCATTATCATGCTGAAAGTAGCCATTAAAAGATGGGTAAATTGTGGCCATGAAGGAATGCACATGGTCAGTAACAATACTCAAATAAGCTGTGGCATTCAAGCAATGTGTGCCAAGAAAACATTCCCCACACCATTGCACCACCTCCGCCAGCCTGGACTGTTGACACAAGGCAGGTTGGGTCCATGGATTTATGCTGTGGTGCAAATTTCTAACCCTACCATTTGTGTGCCTCAGCAGAAATCAAGATTCATCAGACCAGGCTACATTTTTCCAGTCTTCAGCTGTCCAGTTTTGGTGAGTCTGTGCCCACTGCAGCCTCAGCTTTCTGTTCTTGGCTGACAGAAGTGGAACCAGATGTCTTCTGCTGTTGTAGCCCTGCCTCAAGGTTTGATGTGCTGTGTGCTCTGAGATGCGACATTACCCAAAGCTGCTGGCCCATATCTGCATGATTTTATGCATTACACTGCTGCCACCTGATTGGCTGATTAGATAATTACATGAATAATTAGATGTACAGTTGTTCTTAATAAAGTGTTCAGTGAGTGTATAATGTACTAATCTCAATCCTTGTTTTTGAGCTATGATCACAGAAATAGAACCCAGAGTCTTTCAGTGCAGAAATTTGCTGGAAATGTACTAATTCATGTATATGTAATAAAAAGGCAAGTGTTAGTGGCGGTACATTTTCTTACAACTTCATTCATATAAAAACTTAAAACTGCTTTTTTATCACTCAATGATCTTAATTTTTTATTTTCTGTTTGAATACATATTTTTATTTCTTAATTATTTGTTAATTATTGTTTTTATTTTTGTTGTATTGCATTATTATTGTTTTATTATTATTATTTTATCATTGTATTATATCTTTTACATTGTGAACCACTTTGAGCTACACTTTATGTATGAAAGTTGCTATATAAATAAAGCTATCTATTATTATGTGTGTTGGTGAAATTCATTTACTAACAGTGATTTTTCTACAAAAGGCCACCAGTAAGATAAAGAGCTTCTTATAATAGCTTTAAAATAGTTATCGATTCATTTAAAAAGGTTTAACGTCCTCTGTATTTTAGAATGTAATTGCACTGTGTCTCTCCCTCTTTACTGCTCAATTAAGATTCCCACAGCTCCAACTGCAGGTAAATTAATGATTTGGCTCTGAAAAATGAGTGAGATGGATCATGATTTTGGCTGCAGACGGACAGCAACTCCCTCAGGGCCCTCTGCTTTCTCCTCTCTGCATTAGAACAAGTCCCTTTTACACTGATTTGACTTAGCTTGCTAACTGTGGCCTTGTTTAGAAAGCAAACTGTGTCCTTTCCCTCTGGGAACAGATTGTGTCCAAGCTGTCTAAGTGATTTTCTATTTGTCCTTCTCAAGAGAAATGGTGTTGGCAATCTGAAAATGCGCATCTAGAAGTGTACGCTGCAAAAGTTAACACTTGAAAGCACTTCCTGGAAAACATTCACTGGTCTGAAATTGGCCATATAAGTCACCTTCACCTGTTTTTGATTAGTGCCGAGCTGCAATGGCTTGTGTTATCGATGAGATTAAACAACTGGTAAATTTAGAAATGCAAAATTAAGGACTGCAATCATGGAAATAAAGTTTGGAAATAGAATGGTGTAGCATCCCTAGTCCTCGATCAATAAAATGCAGAGTTTCTAACAGGTGCTTTAAGTTTTATTTTCTTAAAGTTGAATAACTTTGATGAGCATCTTGAAATCTATAAATGAAACACATATATGCACATAAATAAAATAAATATACACAAATTCTTACACGCAAAGCTGTACACCAAACAAATCACAGTAGGCTCATAGTGTGTGTACCATTGCTGCTGGGATGGAATTGAACAGAAGCATAATTTTGGTACTATACAAGGAAAACATGTCATAGTTTACCGATTTCAATACATTTACTGATAAGCACTACATATCTCACTCTGTTTAGCAAGGGATGCAGCATTAGGGGAAAATATTGAAGCCTTGAATCTTCTTAAACCGAGCATTTCAGTCTCATCTTCATTCTTCTCAACTTCACTGAGCTAACAATGATGGGAAAATGACTCACTGTCTGACTTGTTTCCAACTAAGTGCAAACATTTGTCCAAAATAATAGAGAACACAAGTTGTCACCCTCTTTATTGCTTTTCAAACTTTCATCACTGAGAAGTTGTATCAAGGAAACATCATCTTGGGACACCTAATTGTCTACATAACTCTTCTCATTGAGGTCTGACTCAGAACCAGCAGATGACGGCGTTGGTATTTGCTTCACAACAACTCAATGTCCTTCCTTATCTAAGCGGTATAGCCTATTACACTTCAGCCAAACTCAGTTCTTTGTGCAAAAGGTTTATTTTCTATACCTGTAATTACCTCCAAAGGGGTGTCGAACCCAATGAATAGTCCCACACCTCAGTCTTGAAGTGGCAGGATCCTGTTTGCTAAGTGTTTTAGATGAGCCCATTTCAGTGCTGTCTTCCTTGAAGGGATGTAAGTATTACTAAATGGTATAAGGTCCTGGGGGTACTCTTGCTGTAGCTGGATATAATTTTCAAAGTTGGTCATTGCACTTGCAGTACTTGGACACTATTACTCACTATGGCTATGTCTACAGCTGTCACTAAGTTTTGATTGCAATGGTTGAGCATTCACCTTTAGCTCGCTCAGAAGATCATTCAAAATCAATTTTGAATAGAGTATGAGTGAGAATTTCTTTCTGTGACTCCTTTACTGACAATACAAGTACTAGAACAATGCTGGAAGCATAATGTACAAGCACTTTTGTAATATTTAGTGATGTGTCCCTTCTTAGGCATCCAAAACATCATGATTTTCATTAATGAAAGCTTTCTTTTCTCCTGTAATGCCCCTTCAATTAGATTGGATGCTATGAGACAACAATAATACAAACTCATACCAAAGTACAGAGCAAACACACAATGTGTCATAGTCTCATGTCATAGCATAGTGTCATACACATCAGTAGAGTACTTCTACACATTACTCAGTCCCATCAGCTATTGAGCAATTTAGGAATGCGAGTATTTTCACCAAACTCGATCTCAGGAGCACCTACAATCTGATTTACATTCAGGAGGTACAAATGGAAAACTGTGTTTAGCACCACCTCCGGTTGCAACGAATATTGCATAATGCCATATGATCTTCTCACAACCCCCTCCTTCTTTCAAGCATTCATAAACATCATGCTCAGGGACAGGCTAGGAAATTTTATCATTGCATACATCCATGAAATTGTGCTTTATTCTTCTTCTCTTCTAGAAATTTTAAGGACCTTTGTGAATTTTATAGGTCTATTAGTTCCAGCTCAGCTCCATCGCTTTTCCTCTCACATCCCTACTGAACGGGGACATATGGGATTCAGACACTGAACAAGCCTTTCAAATACTTAAACAAAACGTTCACCGCTGCTTCTCTGTGATTCTCTGTGCTTAAGCCTCCTGACCCAGTGCTTCCTTTCATCACTGATATTAATTCCTCAGAAAGAGGAGTGGGATTTTTATTCTCCTAGTGACAAGGAAAAATTCCAAAGCTCCACCCAGTAGCATTTTCTCCCCTAAATTCTCCTAATCTTTTCTGGAGCTGTTTAAATGCACTTCAAGGATTGTGGATTGAAGTAAGAAAAGTGATTCCAAAGCAAAACAGATATAGATCTAGTATGAGTCTTCAGAATTAGATTGGATAAAGTTAAAAGAGAATAATAACCTAGAATAATAATAAAAAAAAAAACACTACAGATAGTAAAACACATGTTCATAAAAACAAGTGCAATGATGTTTGTCAGTGTAAATCCTCTAAGGCAAGGGTAGTGCAGTCGGTTCTAATAATTGGGTAACTAGCTCAAATGTCAATTGCCATCATTTGGAAAAACTATCAAATGAGAAATATTGCATGTGATATCTCAATTTTAGATAAATCTTTCCCACTGACAGTCATTGAGGAAGATAATTAGAACCTCATAATTGTTGTGCTCTTGCACAGGGGAAAACTGAGTGTCCATGGTAACTAATAGAACAGCCAGAGAGTGAGTCATTGATGATGTGTTCATGTGTGTGTGACTGATTATGAAACACTTGCCACGTAAAAAGGTGACCGCTCAATTTGTCCATATTTATTACATCAAGAAAATGTGAAGGCTTTTCATTAGAGGGGAAAAATAAGACATAAATGGGGGCGTATGTAGCTACACAAGTGATTTCAGGCAAGTGAGGAAATAAGTGCAAATTGTATCTTGGTAACACTTGATAGCAGTGTGTAGTGGGGCAGTAAGAGCTCAGTCATTAAGGATCAGTACTAGTGAGTGGAAAATTGTGTTTTAATTCTAGGGCAGCCAGAGAGCCATTATTGGGGCATGAGTGTTCAGTTTATGTTCTGTCCCACTAAGTTCCAAAATGCAAATACAGACCATGCAATATCAGTATACTGGGAAGGTAGGTGTGGAAGCGAGGTGTGTGGCGTGGTCGAGAACTGGTTTGTGAATGGAGGGCGGAGCCAGGGAAGGTGAGTGGTAAGGAATGCACACCTGCGGGGAATTCGACTAACGAGTGTTCTGTGTTGCAGTGAGCTGGGGCGAGGACAAAAACAAGAGAGACGAGCACCTTGAGAGAGATAGCTATCCAGCACAGAGCCGCGTGTGTGCATGCGTGGGTGTGTGTGCAAATAAAATAAAACGTGGAAAGTGAAAGTGAAATTGGAGAATAAAACACCTCTGTATTGTTCCCAAGCCTGCCTCCTGCTTCCTCATGGAGCTGGTGCGAGCGTCAGTGGGTGGCCCACCTGTTGCCGCTCCTGACTGATGAAGCCCAACTCGCGGCCCAGCAGCTGCCATTCACCAACATGCTGGACTACCTGGACCTGAAACAGGTAGTTTTGCAACTGGTCGGCCACACCCCAGAACAGCACCATCAGCGCTTCCATACCCGTGTTCGCCCAGAAGCTCCAGGACACCTGCCGGAGGTGGCTGCTGACTGAGAGTCTTGGCACCGAGGATTTGATCGACCTCGTGGTAATGGAGCAGTTCGTCGCCCAACTTCTGGTAGGGACGGTGGCGTGGGTCCAGTGCCACTGATCGGCGTCGCTCGACGAGGCAATGCAGCTGGCAGAGGACCACATGGGGCATACGAGCCCCTCCCTTCTCCCTCTCTCGCTCTTGTGTCTCTCCCCCTCCTCCTCGCCCTTTCTCCATCCCTTCTCCATGGAAACGGAGGCCAATTCCCCCAAAACCCATTCCCCAAACCCGTCCTTTCCCTCCCCCTTCCTCTCCCCCTGTGTCTGTCACCTCTCCCCCCAGGTGGGTGAATCTAGGGCCACAGGTGTGGGAGTAAGGCCTGAGAAAGTGTGCTGGTGCTGCAGGGAGCCTGGGCATTTCTAGGACCACTGCCACGTGATGGAGGTGGGGGAGTTGGTCCAGATCCCTGACGCACCGCAGGCCACCCCCAATCGAGCCAGGTCGAACCACATACCAGTTAGTGTTCAAGGGGGGTACATACCACGCATTGATGGATTCAGGCTGTAACCAGACCCCAAGTCACCAATGCTTGGTTAAAGGTGAGGCACTGAGAAAGGCACATTTGTTGAAGATGAGTTGTGTTCACAAATATTTGCTAGTGCCAGTCAATATTCACTTCCTGGAGCAAAAATATAGAGTAGAGGTAGCGGTTAGTCCTCGCCTTACCCATCCACTAATCCTGGGGACAAATTGGCCTGGGTTCCAAGCGTTAGCAAGAGAAATGTTTGTGGATGGGTCCTGCAGTAGTGAAAAACTGTGTGGGATGTGCGCAGCATTGGCTGGGGAGGCTAGGTGAGGCGTGGCTCTCTTTTATTTGACACTGGATTTGACAAATTATTCTGACGTCACCAGCCCCCTGACTGATCTCACTAAGAAGGGGGCGCCAGATCTGGGCCAGTGGACGGAGCCGTGCCACCAGGCTTTTACTCAGGCAAAAGCTGCACTCTGTAGCGGACCGCTCTTGCATTCTCCTAACTTCTCTCTCCCTTATATTTTGCAGACTGACACATCAGACAGAGGGCTGGGGGCCATATTGTCCCAGGTGGTGGAGAGGGAGGAGCACCCCATGGTGTACATCAGCCGCAAGTTCTCCTTGCAAGAGATGAAGTACAGCACGATAGAGAAGGAGTGTCTGGCCATCAAGTGGGCGGTCATCATCATCCTACTATCTGTTGGGACGGGCCTTCACCTTCTGTTCGAACCACGCTCTGCTCCAATGGCTCCACTGCATGAAGGATGCCAACGCGCGGATCACTCGTTGGTATCTGGCACTTCAGCCATTTAAGTTCGAGGTGGACCACAGGCCGGGGGCGCAGAAGGCTGTGGCAGATTTCCTCTCTTGGCAGTGAGGTTTAGAAGATAGGTCAGAAGAGGTCCATGGGTGAGGAAAGTGAAGAGAAGAAAGTGTTATGGGTTATGGGTTAGTTAACTATTTGACACTGCTAAAGCATGCTTTTTAAGTAATAAAAAAGTAATGCTTTTGTAGCATAATTCAATAAAAGACATTAAAAGGGATGGGTGTGGACATATGAACAGGAATTGATGAATGTTTTAAAATTATTACCAAATAATTTTTTGATTGTTTTTCAATACATGTTCTTCGGTTTCAAACCTACAGTGACAGTTCCAAGGTAAAGTCATCAGAAATCACTGGAGTGTCAAGATCAGAGGAAGATACATGGCCTCAGGAGGTGTGAAGTAGCTGTCATCTCAGATATAGGCATGTGGATTCAACATTCTCCCTCATCTTTACTCAACTAAACATCCACATGTAAAAATCAATCTTCCATTTTTCTTTTGCTTTATAAAAGTTAACTTATAACTGCTGCCAGATCCAATATAGAATCCGTCTGATAAAAGCACTAATGGGTAATGGGTGTTTATAATGTGAAGCCCCTTTCAGACCAAAAATACATGTGAGAGATTTGTTAATACACATTTCCCAGCACAAGGTCAAACTACTGATTAATAACAGTTTATCAATGGAGAACAGGTGGTTTATTACACATTAATGAGTCAAATGAAGCAAATATTATCATCTATAGACTTCATTAAAATGGAACCAACACTGACCAAGCCTTGTGCCAGACAAAAGAAAAACATACATATTAGTTTGATAAAGAAGTAAACAGTCCACGTTAACAGACTTGGGCTTGTTTATTATCCCTATTTCTTTTATTTCACAGAAAAAAAACATTGACTGATAAGCAATGCTCTAAACCCACATTATATTCTGTAATATTGTGGCAAGACAGCCAATCACAAATGGTTAATGAGTCAAATGAGGCAAAAATTATTAACCTCCAAAAGGTATTGAGGTGAGAACTAAAAGCAATCGATAAAATCAGAGCTAAAGTTCATTACATTTACATTTACAGCATTTGGCAGACGCCCTTATCCAGAGCGACTTACAATAGTGCTTTGAAGTCTATCAAAAATACATTCTGATATTGGCTCACTAGGTCACAAACTAGGAATACCATGAGTCCAAAACTCTGTTGGGGATTTTTTTTTTTTTCAGAACAAGCAGGTGTGTGGCTACTTTGACCTTCTACCACTGCACCATCTTATCACACAGAACAGGATGTGATATGAAAGCCAAAATCAGGAATGTAGGAATATTCACTGAAAAGGTTATGTGTCAAAATATGAGGAGAGGTTTTCTCCTGACCTGCAAATATAGGAGCATAAAAAGGCTATAGCAGAGAACTTGCCATTAAATTTATACTATTAAAATTGCATTAGTGGACTAATACACATACATGAAAGTCGCTTATTTTCAAATGACTGTCACCAGTCTATGTACACTCTTAGACTAAACCTGGAAAAATTGTTTGGTTAGTCGCTTCGGAGGAACCCTCAAAGGTTGTGTAGAATCCTTCAACATCCTGATTAAGTATTCAAAACACCATCAAGGAACCTCTTTATAAGAGAATATTTTGTACACAGTTTGTTGCAAATACATAAACCTACATAGCCAAGATTATTCTGGGCCAGAAGTATTTGAGGTTAAGTCATTACATCAGTTTATTCCACAGTGTTGTTGATTTCTCAAATCTGATTGGTCAGAAGGTTTTGATTAATTTTCTATAACAACAAGGGTTATATTTTTACGTGCTCATTCTAATACATCCACAGGGGCCTGTATGGCAGGATTAAACACTAATAATAAACAAAAAATGTATTTTCATTGATATGGTGAAGCTTTCTGTAAGGAGACATTTGTTTTTCATTTATGGAAGGAGTGTCCAGTGTTTTGAACTATGGGAAAGTCTTTTTGAGGGCATTATGATTTCTGCTTTCTCTTTAAAATGACAAGCTGATTTCTTTGCCTTATTAACTTCAAAATAGAGAAAAAAGAGAAGCTGATGATAGCTGCTATAACACAAGTGATAACACAAACTAACTTGTTTCATGGATGTTCCACAATATTAAATGTAACTACAAATGGTTAAAGAGAATGACGTGTTGTTCATTAATAAATGAAAGCTTATAATCATTGGCAAATTGCAGTGGTATTAGAGGAATAAAACATATGTGATTTTGGAAAATAATCAACGTTGCTTAATCAATACCACCCTAGCGCTGATGTTTTAAAATGATAACAAATACATTTTTGTCTTAGTGCACGATTCTAGTAACAATACACCTGCTACATTCAGCCCATTTAAAAGCTAGTTATTTGTATTATCATCATCAGGAGTGGATTAAACGTTTATCACAGAGAAAACTCAGCTGTGTTAAATAAATTTTTGTCAGGGCGAACTCATGCCTGGTGTGTGCTGTAGGCTGCATTTCATAACTGTTGTTGCTGTATACCTTCATCTGAGTTCCATTTGATTCCTATTTGTATTAAAGCATGATAATGATTAGTGATTACTGTTTCTCATTATAGCTTTAAAGTAGTGAAGAATACTTTTAACATCTAGGATCTTCCTTTTAAAAACAGTTCCAATACTGTGACATGGACCATCCAAAAAAAAAAAAAAAGTTAGTAACCATGTTTTCTAGGAGCCTAGGTGTGTTTTCTTTTGCTCAACAAAATAGACTTTATAATAGTGAAAACTATAATGAATTTTCATGGTGTCACCCAGATGAGGATGGGTTCCCTTCTGAGCCTGGTTCCTCTCAAGGTTTCTTCCTCATATCATCTCAGGGAGGTTTTTTTTTCTTGCCACTGTTGTCTCTGGCTTACTCACTAAGGATAAATTAATAAAAGTAAAATTTATATCCTGAGTTTATATATTTCTCTAAAGCTGCTTTGTGACCATGTCCATTGTTAAAAGCGCTATACAAATAAATTGAATTGAACTGAATTAAATTCATAAACCTTAATGGGTGTATCTCTGGAGAACCCCTAATAGTTCTATGTTGTTGCTTCTGTAATGCACCAAAGCCTTTGAGAATGCTATTTTGTTCTGCTGTACACTTGTATATGGCTAGAATGACAATAAGCCTCTCTAATCTATTCTAATGTATTCCAGTGATATTACTTATCTCTAGTAGGAGCTATCCATTTAAAGTGCTCAGCCCACCTCAACCTCATCCTCTTAATTCGGAGGAGCAGCGGCTCTACTCCAAGGCTCTCCTGGATTGCTAAGCTCTTCACCCTGTCACAGAGAGGAAACCCAGCAACCATGTGGACGACCCTCATTTCTGCTGCCTGTATGTCTTCTTTCAGGCACTGAGGGGTTTTCGTAGCACTGGAATGATGATTGACTTGCGTGTGTGTTTGTGTGTGTGTTTAGTTGTGGTCTTTGTTCTTTCTACAACCATCTAACACTTGTTTTTAACTAGTTGGTGGACACTTGATCATGCAGCACTTGTATTTCTGTCATTATTTCTTTAACAGCCGATTGCTTGGATTGAATTCTGCTTCACTTGCTATACTATCCATGGTAATTTGGGCATTGCTGTATATTTGTATACACAGTGTGCATATCTCTTATTTGCATATATGTATATTCGTATACCTATTATATTTTTTATATTATAACCTAGTGTAATACCATTCATATTGGTATCTGCTCAATAAGTTATGTACATTTTCTCCACCCATAGCCTTGTGCTTATTTATTTACTGTATACAGTACTCTGCAAAGGTCTTAGGCATGTGTACAGCAAAAGAACAAAGACGCCTTCAAAAATAATGAAATTAAATGTTTCTACATTTAAAAAATACTATAAAGAGCAGTAACAAACAGTAACAGTAACAAATGGAACAAAGTCAATATTTGGTGTGATGACCTTTTGCTTTAAAAAAAAAAAAAAAGAGTAGTCTCAGGTACAATTTGTGCAGTTTTATAAGGAAATTAGAATATATAATATTCTATATTCTAAACTAAAATCTACCTACCTATACATATATATACACATATATTAACACTGGAAGTATAAATTTATGATTTTTTTTATCCTGCCTGATTCTCTGTCTATGATTTGGACAGATATATGCATACTTCAAATCTCATTTATAAATATAAATAAGCAGGCAGTGAAATTTTGGAAGGAAGACTGAAGTTATAGGTTGGATAGGTGGAAAGCTATGGGAAAACATGGAAGCATGTAATTCTGTCTAACTGCAGGACTAATCATATGCACATATATTAGATTATATATTTTAAAACACACAATATACAGTACTGTGCAAAAGTCTTAGGCACCCTATTTTTTAGTACAAACTCTGTTATAGATTTGTATTTTATGACTTCTACATTATTGATTCAGTACAAAAACATTTTAGATTTCCAAACATTAGTTTTCCAGCACAAAATTAAATGCTACAGAACAATGTTTGTATGGCAGTAAAGAAAGCAGAATATTACATAAGAGACACTTTTCAGACAAAAAAAACATAATGAAGGCTGCTGGGTTTTGCTGCAAAAATAAGAAACAAGTGCAACAGTCAAAGTCTCCTTTGTTTCCTTTATTACTGTTTACTGCTCTTTATAATATTTTTTTAATGTAGAAACATTTAATTTCATTATTCTTGAAGGCATCTTTGCTCTACAGCATTTCTTTGCACGTGCCTAAGAATTTTACACAGAAATGTGTATTAAAACCACTACAGATACTGTGGGATTTCACTCAGTTAAGCTTCCTTAAACAAAAACCAACTCCACAGAGCTCTTTTGAGATGCTCTTAGTAGTATTCAAGTCAAGTCAAGTGGAGTTTATTGTCATTTCAACCATATACAGCCAGTTAGTACATTGTGAAATGAAACAACGTTTCTCAACGAAACTTGGTTTCTCTAGGACCAAGGTGCTACATAAGGCAAACACAGAACAACACAGAACTACAAGGGACTACATAAATTTATACATAAAGTGCATAAGTGCAAACATGTGCAGACAGCACAAGACAGTACAATGACTATTGGGATAGACAATGGGCACAGTAAGTACCAGTGCAGCGCCGACCAGTACACAGTTCTATTAGAAAGTGAATCCAGTGACAATAGTGCAAAGAGTACAATATGCAAAGAGCAGCCTATGTTCAGTATAATAAATATTGTAGCAGCATAATGTAATGTGCAAAACTTGCAAAAAGAATTGCAAAGAGGATGGAGGATGCTCAGTTGTGTGTGTATATATGTATGTATGTGTGTGTGTGTGTGTGTGTGTTCTTTCAGTCCAGTTTCTTGGTGTTTAGGAGTCTGATGGCTTGACTGCAATAGGACTAAAGTCTGATGGCTTATTCTGTAATAGGACTAAAAGCTAGTATTTAGTATTTTAAGGCTGGCAACAAGGACATTGTGAAGGACATGCCCTGGGTGTAAATTGTGTTTGTGGTATAGAGCAGTGATGATTAAACTGCCTCTCATCAAAATCTGTTCAGAAGAATACTATTGGTGTATAAATTGACACCATCTGTGCTGCTGTCAACATCAGGTCTGGTGATGATGAATGTGTAAATGTTATCGAAGTATCATGATGGTATCCAACTCTGTTTAGACTGACAATGAAACTCTCTTCAAAGGCAATATGGTTTGGAAGCCATGGTGGCTTCAGATAATAAGAAATCTCATTAGATTATTAGATATCTCATAATATATAGTGGTGTCCAAAAGTCTGAGACCACTAGTGAAAATGCTTCTAGTTGGCATTCTTTTTCAATTTAATGCACAGGTTTTCATTACAAATGATATTATCAGCAAATAACGTGAGTGAAAAGTAGAATCTTAGAAATATTTACATGTATTTCAGAGTTTCTTACTATTTGGTATGTCCCCTTTTTGCTTTAATGACAGTGTGCACTCGAGTTGACACAGACTCCATAAGTTTGTGTGAAACCTGATCATCCATGTAAGATCACATTAATCAGAGTGTCATCTGAACACTTGCTTCAACGGAAGGGATAAAACTCACTGAAAATCTGACCTTTTCTACAAAGAAGTTAACATGGTCAATATCACAAATTTGCTTACATTTATATAGTGACCTAGAAATTGTGCAATATTGAATAGTCAAGATGTTGCACGTTTCCTTTTTTGTTTTAGAATTTTCCTAATTCTAAAGCTTTCTGTTTGTTTCCAGTTTTAAATTTAAAAATCCAAGATTGTCTCAGACTTTTGGACCACACTGTATGTACATATTACAAAATCTATGCCATGTAAAAATAGCCAATAAAATAAAAATACATCTATTAACATGCAATTATGCACACATAAAAATTATTTTTTGGAACATAAATGAGCAGGCTGTATGTATTTGGAGGGGACATAGAGGTTAAATGTTGGATAAATTATAAGCAATAGGAAAAGAAAGGAGTACTGAGATCCAAGGAAGCATGTTAGACTCTCTAATTGCTAAATGGAGGGAGTTCCTGGAGAGTAACGGCTATTATGCAGAAGGCAGACAGCTGGAGAGAGTCAGTGGAAAGATGGAAAATGTTCCAGAATATATAGCAGACTGAAAGGTTGAGGGAAAAATAAGCAAAGTAGGAAAGTAATTACATAAAAGAGAACAAAAATGGGAGTGCACATTTTGCAGATGAACATACTTCTGCCAGCATTATGACCATCCCTGTACTGAGACTCTATAAAGATTTATTTTGTTGTGATTTAAACCACTCACTGGGCAACTAAAGACAAGCACCAGTTGAACATACAAAATAGGGGCCATTTCTAGTCATACATGATGGATCTCTCCCTTTTAAAAATTCCCACATAAACAAACAAAAG
The DNA here is from genome assembly GCF_027358585.1 of Pangasianodon hypophthalmus. NCBI lineage: Eukaryota > Metazoa > Chordata > Actinopteri > Siluriformes > Pangasiidae > Pangasianodon > Pangasianodon hypophthalmus. The sequence continues at coordinate 9,617,237 of NC_069712.1, forward strand.
GCCCATTCAGGAAATAAGTCACATGTAAACATCCTAAATGACGCTAAGGTTTTTCTATCATGAGGTTGAAAAGAGATCGGGGTGGTCTGGGAATTTACTGTATGTCTGAATACACAACGTTGATTTTTATCCAATGCATTATGTGTACTTGCAACAATATTTGTTACTTCATTCTCTTTGCACTCTGAATACATCAATAAAATCTCCATAGTTCCATCCATTAGAAGGTCCACTGCTGTTCATCAAAGCTAAACTGGTCCAGATCACTTTCTAAAGGTTTAAGCAGCCATTTTTTGTTGTTGTTGTTGTTTTTTTTTAAACTATACTGCTTCAGGTAAGGAGGCAGGAAGGCAGCTATGGAGTCTAGGTCAGGGAAACTGCTGAATATGGTTTCACTTTGTACACCCTGGCAGCAAAAATTGGAATGAACAGACCAGAATGGAAAGTGCCTAGCACCCCAGTCTCAGTCGGAACTCATCTGGACAGACAAGAGTTCTCTCTCAATGAGTTTATTCTGCCATCTCTTAAAACTGACAACTTGCTTCACAATAGACTGCCTCAGCCCATGGTCAAATCCCTACCATCGACCAAGCTTCACATGGACAATGAGGTTATGATAAGCTTGCGAGAGAAACTGTGTCTGAAAGAGGATCATTCAGAACCAAATGCACTTCATGTCTGCAGACCCAATATTCATTCACATGTAATACTCGGTATCAAGAAAAGAAAGTGCACATTTCCACTTGTCCAACATGGTGGTAGAGCTCCTACCTGGTGCCTTGTGAAGCAGAGCCCATGCACTGTCTGTCCTGAGACTAGAGTTGTGGAAGCTTATATCAGTTACTGTATGCCCTTTTAGAGTCCATGCCCCTTCCTTGCTGTCCTTTTACTACAATGTTGGTGATAAGTGGTGTTACAGGTGCAATTAACTTTGAGCTGCTGTGGTGGCACAGTGGTGCACACACTACGTACATAGCGCTGCTGACTCAAGGTCCCCAGTTTGACCTGGAGTTTGGGTTACTGTCTGTGTGAGTTTTGCATGTTCTCTCCATGTATGCATAGGTTCCTTCCTGGTTCTCTGATTTCCTACCATCTCAAAAAAAAGAAAATGCCAGTCTAATACTACAGTAAATTCCTCCTAGGTGCAAATGAGTGTGTGAATGTGTGTCAAAACATAATAACAGATTATTATTGGGAAATGGTTTTTAATGCAGTGGTATCAGAGCCCTCTGGAGTATTTAATGGTCACTGGTCTTTGTGAATTGTGATTCAGGCTGTTTAACAGAAAAAAGGGATATTATTTAAAAACACATTCAAAGGTAATTAAAAAGAATGATCATCACATAAGCTATTATTCTATAATTATTTTTTATCTATACACTCTTAGAAAAAAGCTTCATAAAGGGTTCTACCCGGAAGCGTCTCTGGTGAGGAAACTTTCTGTGGTGTGGTTCTACACAGAACCTTTAACCATTCCCGCAGAGATACAAAGAAATTCAATGTGCTTTAACCTGTTTGGCTATGAATGCTTTCTGATTTTCAATAATTATTTTTCACTTTGATTTTCCTCAGGCTTACACAGGCATTAGGAAGCAAAAAAATGTAGAAGTAAATGTGTACAACTCAGAAATGTATTTTGCTGTGAGTTTAGTGCCTAAGGGTATGTTCATTATTTTATATTATCACATAATTGGGCTGCTCAGCGTGAACAATATTTTAGATTGATTTTCTTCAGGCCTACAGTCAATTAGGGGCACGAGCTAAGATTCTATGCTAGCACAGTAGCACAGAGAAATCAAATTTTATATATGTATATAAAAATATATATTCACATAAATATGTAGTGAAGTCTGGAGGTCGGAGCATCATGATATGGGGCGGCTTCTCTGCCAATGGTACTGTGGCATTACATGTCATCTAAGGAAACACAAATGGAGTGATGTACCAGGACATATTAGAGGAGAATTTAATCTCATCAGCCTAAGAAACTGAATCTGGGAGAAGATGGACATTTCAACAAGACAACGACCCCAAACAGACATACAGCCAAACTTAACAAACAGCCAAAATAACCCAAGACAGGTTTCTAAAAAAAAAAAAAAAAAAAAAAAAAAGGAAGAAGATGAAGGTGCTTGCATGGCCTAGCCAATCTCCTAACTATTTAAGTACAAAGTCAAAAGACATCATCTGTGTACACTTATAGTGGATATATGCACTGGAAGTGTATTAACAATAAAAAAGTCTCTGAATACTTATTTCCCGTCACTGTATAGACATATGATACAGGACTTTTGTTTGAAACATCTTCTTTATCTGCAAACTTTGTATACTAGGCTTAACTTTTTCTACATCTATGATTATTACATATTATATTACATATTATTACATATTACAGATTATTACATACATAAACATATGCATGCATATATGCATACATATATACATATGTACTGTACATGGTTTTCACATCTTACAGCCTCAGAAACACTTTACTGATGAAGAACATTTGACCAAAACATCAATTTCTGTGTATAAATAAGTAACTACAATCCCGTTAAGATTCAATAAAACTTCCCCTCAGATGACAAAATGATTTATTCATTTCATACTTTTTGGGCTATTTTATAATTTTTTTTTATTTCAATTTAGCTTCCAAATGGAAACTAATTTAACATGATAATGGAAAGTAATCAGAAATATATTACCAAGATAATGGAGTGCTTCTAGTTACTGATTATGGTTTTAATCAGGCAATCAATAATATGTACCGCAGTAGAAATTTAGAAAATAATATTTCCACTAAAGTACTGCAGACTTTTCTCTTCTGGGAAGATGTATATGCTATAAGCATCCAACACAATATAGGCAACATCTGAATCATTCAACAGAGCCACTGCAGACATAATGTGACACTTTTATAGTCTATTCTTCCTAATGCAATGTTCCCCGGTTGACGTCTATGTTATATAATACAGTAGTCTACAGGCCACTAATGTAATAGATATCCCGTCATAGATAGACAAAAAAAATTTTTAAGACAGCAGTTAAATTAGAAATTAGAAAGAAAGGGTACAGGAAATCATTTAAAGGAAAATGATAGATGTCCCAAAACAGACACATTTATTTTATCCGAATGCTAAAGTTATAGGAATATTTTCTACTCTCATTTTAAGAAATGAAATATTGAAATAACTACTGAAATAAATGATTGCGATAGAATTAGTTTCCAGTTTTATATTAAATCTTAACAAGTCGACCAAGTTTTTCATAATGTGAGTATCACTGCCCAGAATTGCAGTTACACAACACATCATTTGTGGAGTTTCACCTGTTCTCCCTGTGTCCATGTGGGTTTCCTCTGGGTTCTCCAGTTTCCTCCCTTCTCCCAAAAACATGCTTACAGGTGGACTGGCTATGCTAAGTTGCCCCTATGTGTGAATTCACTGTGTCCCTGCTTCCTGCACAGTGTTCCAGGGATACTCTCTGGATCCACCCTGACCAGGATAAAGCAGTTACTAACGAAGAATGAATACATTTCCAGTGAAATAGAGTTTCAAAGAGTATGATCAGTGCTAAGAAGCTGATCATATTCCCTGATACATAAATAGATCATTTAAGATGAATTATATAACACTTTCAGCACTTCTATATGTCTTTCCATCCAATTGAGAGTTGAATGTGTATTATAAAGGTGTTTGATGTCTTAAAAAGTAGAGTCGTGAAATGTGTAGCAAAGTTCAGCAACTAATGTATCAGCGCCTCCTAGTGGACATCCAGGCTGTATTGCAAGAGCAGAAACCAAAGCAAAACCAACACGCTGTAATGGTGTTCTTAACTCATACACAGGAATCAGACATGAGCAGCTTATAAATGTGTGTGCATAGAGATAAACCTTGATGAAGCATTAAAATGTACGCCTCATTCGGCTAACTTTCCTTCTAATAATGAATGAATTCATAAAAAGATTAATTAATAAAACATATATACAAGATACAAGATCATCTCATCTTACTGGCTATTTTTTTTTTCAACTTATTGCTACTGTTATACGATAACACAATATGGTATTTATTTATTTATGTGTTTGTTTATTTATTTAACTGTTTTTTTTTTGTTTGTTTGTTCGTTTTTGAGGTCGCTTAATTACTGTAGATCCAATGCATTGTCATAAATACTTTTTGCATATTACATAATTTTATTAATTTAATTTAATTTAAAAAGATCTTGTGAACTTTACGGATGTTAGGTGCAATGAGATTTTTTTTTTTTTTTTTTTTTTTTTACAAAGCTCATATTTACATTACTCCTATTACCACTATTGTTTTTTTTAAGTATTAAGTCTGAAATATAAATATGTGAAAGAAAACACAGACATATTAAGCATCACATTTTTGCTGTCATGTGAGAGCACATACAGTAATCCAGGTATGCTAAAATAACTTTCTCTGCATGGCCTTCGTCGTGACTGTGAGCATGCACCGCATACTACCGCACTAAATAGTCTAAACAGTGCGACCCTTGGGTTACTATAGTTACCGTACTATTTTTCCGTACTGTTTAGTAGGGTAGTATGCGGGTTTGGACGTATAGCCTGCAGCTTTCGGTCCGTGCGCGTTGACAGCTGGAGCCACGCGGCGCATGCGCAGTGCGATCCCCACTGGCTCGGTGCTGAAGTTGGGCGGATGGCAGAAAAAACAGGGTGAGCGCTGATGGAGATAAAACGGCAGGGCGTGCGTTCGCCGCGTGACACCGCGAATTTCGGTCAAAAACAACTGTAAAGTCAACGCATTCAGAAGAGTAACGCCAGGAAAAGAAGAGGGTAAGGCGAGAAATGTTCTTTTGCCGGTTTCAAAATGTCCCGCTAGCTCTCGGCGGCTAGCAGCGCTCGCTAGCTCGTCGTGTAGAATATGAATCGGCTAACGTTAGCTAACCGAAAAGTAGCCGTCCTGAACAAAATGCGGTTCTGCTGGTCGTGAGCTCGAAACTGTAAAGCGATAGCAAATAATTATGGTTATATACGAGCTGAAAGACATGTCTCCGTGGCTTTGCGCTTTTTTTTTTTTCTTTACCTGCAGTGACTTGGTTCAGATGCACAAATCAAATCTTTTCACAGCTGCAAAGTGAGAAGAGCAACGCCAAAGCGCTTCAGCAATCCAGCCCTCTTCCCATCACACACAGAAATCCTGCAGGGCTGGAGCTATTCCTGACCGAGTGCTGCTCATTTCTCGCTCACTTGCACCCGAAACACCAGCGACTACACTGGACGGGGTTCCTTTTTTTCTTTTTTCTTTTTTTTTTTTTTTTTTGCGTGAAAAAATCGAGACCCCTTCATCCTTGTCGTTTTCCCACGCTTCCAAACAGTAGCTATCCGCCCACTATCGCTTCTTGAGTCCCCTTCCTTTTGATCGCCCATCTGCTTTCCATCAGCTCCTTATTTAAGACCTGACAGATGAAGCACACTAAATAAATAGTCCTTCTTACCTACAGAAGCACTGAGGATGAACCAAGCTGGGTTATGCTTCACTTTATTAATGCTGTAAAGTGCACTGGGCCTGGACTGGGTGAGACTTCTTAAGGTGAAGATGATCTGATGATGGTGATTGCACCTCTTACACTTTTTTTTTTTTTTAGACATTTCTTTTCTCTTCTTTTTTTGCCTGTAGTTTGCAGGTGAGAGAGCCAACAAGGTCTCACACTAACAAATTCATAACAATTCAAACACACAACTCAAATCGTATCAAAAATATAAGCGTTAAGGTTAGAATTAGGGGCTGGGTTGGCATTCGGACCTTTACGTTTTTTTCTTATTTAAAATAAGTTATACCACAACACTTTTGAATTCGTGACTCTGAGCAGTCAGGTGTTGATTATTTTTCGATAACAGCAGCTCTGACAATAATTTACGTCGCAGGTTTGTATTAAAGCACTTGTTCTAGTACGCTATTGTTTCTATAGTAACCGCACTTTCAAAAAATACGTTTATAATCGTTGATATGGTGAAGTTTTCTGTATTATGGAAGGAGTCTCCAGTGTCAGCGCCTTCTTGTCCCACCCCGAGAGAGTACTTTCTGGTGACTTTCCACTTTCCGGTTTCTCGGTAACATGACAAGCTGTGTTTTTTTTTTTTTTTTATCTTATTATCTTCAAGAGACAGAAAAAAAGAGCGACTGATGAGGTAACAGTTGTTTATACCCACCGTAACATAAGTGACAGCAGAAACTTGTCTCCACAACTTTAAACGTAACTATAAATGGTTAAAAAGCACAACTTGTTCATTAATAAGTTAAAAATTCAAATCGTTTGCAAATGTCTGTGGTAAAAGAGGAATAAACGGAAAACGGAGAAAGCGGAGCATGCCGTTTTAGGAAAATAGCAAGAAATTATTGATTGTTGTTGATTATTTTCCTACAACAGCATGTCCTGGCATGTTGTATTACTTGCATTTTATTAGTGCAACCACATCGCCTTTGTTTATTTCAATTCATCCGAATTTCTCCTGAGATCAAGATCCTGTTTCTAAAGGAAGCTAAAGTTCAAAATTATAACTGGTAGAGAGAATATTCAATGTGATGGCCGCTCTAGCGTGTAACAAGGATCGTTGTGTTGCAGTGGCTTTGGGAAACTCGACCCAGGTTGGAGAGCGGACAGGATTGACATCTTTCACATCTTAGTTCAGTCAGTTGGTTATTGACCACTGATGGATCTGTATCTGGCATAGCATGTTAATTAACATGAATGTTTCATTTTGCTCGCACACAAAAGTAACAGTTTTTATTATTTTTAGATGTTTTATCCTGGTGTTCCTTGCCCTTGATTGAAGAAAAGGATTTGCCTGTGAATACCAGGTGTAGCAAACCTACCTCTACCTACCACACCTTCTCTTCAAGCATCCTGAACCAGTGATGGTAAGAGAAGAAACGAGAGGCCACCAGTGCGTTTGTATCCTGGCACCGTTCCTAACTCAACGTTCGACTGTATCGCCATGAGGTTTCTGCCTGATCTGTGGATGGAGAGCTGCTAATTTGCATGGTAGGTTTTGCACATTATGACACTTTAAAAACTCCTTTGTGAGACTATTGAATGAAGTCCTGTATAAAAAGTTTGTGCTTTCTGAGCCTGTGATTCCCTTTTAAACACCAGGGCTGCAGAGGAAATCGCATACATTTTCGTGAAATCGCATACAAAATCACAGTTTGTTCACATCACTAACCACACTGGACTGAGTTCTCTGAAAGCATCACAGCACAAAGATCCTCTTAAAATGCTAGAGCAAGCATTAAACACCAGTTTAGACCATCTTAACTTTACAATGCTTTTGTGAAACTGGGCCTTGAACACGTGTTGCTCTGTTGGGTGTCTGATACACAGTGATTGTTTGCAGTGCAAAAAAGCATTTTCGATTTATTTGATTCAAAATGCACTACTGAAGTGGCAGATATGCATGGGTATTAAAAAGCACTTCCTGCTTGGTGAATGAAATATGCTGATGTTAGAGCCTTATTATTTCATTCAAAGGGCCTGATATTTTTTGAGATGTAGTAGTAAAATATGTGCAGCAGTTTCAGAGTTTAATGAGGCCAGTTAAGTTTCGCCTGTTTAATATTGCCTTGTTGAAATTAATGATGATGAACGTCTAAGTGATTTAGTACAGTGTAGATAAAGAGACAGAGAAAGATCCATTTAAATGCACAAATTTCAAGTATCTTGAAAGCTTTTATTTTAAAATAAATTTCTTATCAAATTCCTTATTTGGAATTTAAAATGATTATCATAACAGGGAATAATCATTAGAGATTTGCCCTAGAGGAGAACGTCAGTAGAGTAGCAAGATGTTAAATGTTCATAAATGTTTTGTTTCACATTAAATGGTTGAAGTAAACTATAAACAAAAATACAGTGATGTTTGTCGCAGCACTTCACATTTACAAGCCACATTTAAGATTAATTGATTATCTGTTGATTAATTCACATGACTAATCAATTATTAAAATGATCTTGTTACAGCACCCCTAAATATTATTGTGCTACACTGCAAAAGAAATCATTTATGCTGTGTCATAACTAATTTGCTCAAACTTGCTAAAATCTCAGTTTAGTTGTCTTGTCGGGAATTTGGATTGTGTTTCAGAGCAGGAGTAGAAAAGACTTTTTCACATTCTCCTAAAATACAGAGTATTTTTGTAAGATAATTGAAAATGAATTAATCGGCACGTGTTGAATGTAGCGGTTGTATCATCAATATACACAATCTGACTCTATCAAAGTGATACATTCATCCTGCCGTGTTGGCAGAGAGGGCTGAAATGCAGTTTAGTCAGATGAAATTAGTGGCTAATACGATAGAGAAAGATGTTTTCAAAATAAGATTGTATCTGTGTCATTTGTGGGATGATTTTTCCGGAGTTCATCGCTGTTGCTTGGTTGTAGTTATTAAACACTAATGTGGCACCGCGGCTTGATTAATCATGTTGTGCGTCGAGTAAACAGGAGGTCCTGGGTTTATTTTGTCCCTTTTATTCTTAAATTCTTTGACATTTATATTGTGCATCTTTTGAACGTTTTAACACCTCTTTATTGTATTACTGTAGAGACAAATATTTATTTTAGGTAATGTAGGAAATAGAAGAGCTCTAATTCTAGTCACATCAAATCAACTTTTGTTATTCTGAACACCATGTGTTAAAGAACTCGCAAATTATGTACTTTTTTTTTTTTATGTAACCAGTTTTCCAGCTATAGATCCTTTTCACACATCTGGGTTCTATGTGACGGAAGTCATCAATGTAGGGAAAACATGACCGCAACGGCACTATTTATGCATTAACATATTACATTACTACACATATCTTAACATCTAAGCATGAATCATACACAGTGGATATAAAAAGTCTACACACCCCTGTTAAAATTGTAGGTTTTTGTAATGTAAAAAATGAAACCAAGATAAATTGTGACAGATCTTTTTTCCACCTTTAATGTGATATAGCAACCAACAAAATTCAAGTGAAAAGCAAATAGAAATGTATTTTGAGGAAGAAAAAGAAAAAACTTACAATAGCCTGGTTGCATAAGTGTGCACACCTCTTAACTAATACTTTGTCAAAACACCTTTTGCTTGTAATACACCACTCAGTCTTTATGGGTGAGAGTCTACCAACTTAGCACTTACTTACTTTGCAATTTTATTCCTCTCTTCTTTGTACAAATGCTCAATGAAACAATGAGATCCTGTACATGCTTTGTAACTTCTTTGTGGATCATGGCTTAAGCAGTCGGATAACACTAAAAAGATGTTAAAAAATAAATAAATAAAAAATCCTACAGCTGATCTTTATTTGGGCTTAATCAGAATCACTTCATTAATGACAGCTGTATGATAATTACTCCTGAACATGAGTTTGAATGTGACTGATTCATTCTGAGCACTGTCACATGACCCATTATAAAAGGGTGTGCACACTTATGCAAGCAGGTTACTGTAAGTTTTTTCTTTAACAGGGGTGTGTACACTTTATTAATATTCACTGTATGTTGCAAGTGAGTCAGTCTGTTTTATTAACAGTGTTTAGATTACTTATTTATTTGTTGTAATTGTGTTTTGTTCACAGCGCTTTGTGGTGCAAAGGTATTAGCGCTGCTGCCTCTACAGTAACAACACAGGCCACAATATGGTAGCTCAGTATGCATCTATTAATGTTTTGAGCCCAAAAGTCAAGAAGTGTCCTGTTAATCTTATCCAAGAAACCGAAAAATGTAACATAATTTACATGTAATCAACAGTGTATTTTTGTACTGTTTGCTATCATAAACATAAAGCACTAGCATTTCCTGTATGGAAAGTCAAGTTCATTATTACTGTCATCAAATTTATATACACACATATAGTATGTAAGTGCCTATGGGATCACAGTACAACATAAAAGACAGTACAAATAGTGTGACAAGTTTATCACAATACAGTAAATAGGCACCAGCTAACAAAGCAGAACAAGAGGAGAAGCATCAGGATAAACATAAAGGTCAGAGAACATGTAGGAATCAACTTCTTTCCCTAAACATTGTAATTCACTGAAATAATTGTGAATCATACCTGGGTTTAAAATTTCTTAGGAGTAGATCATGTAGGTTTTCAATGGGTACTCTCATACTTTCTTCTCATTTTCCAAACACATACCACTATTGGCTGATCTAAATTTCCACTAAGTGTGAACGTGTACATACTATATGTCTTTTTTTTTTTTTGTGATCCAGAGTGTATTTCTGCTCTGCCTCCAGTGTTCCTGTGATAGGCTCTGTATCCACCGTAACCCTGACCAGGATAAAGCAGTTACTGAGAATTGATGAATGAATAATTTTGTTAGGAAAAGGCCAGCATACAGCACATCTGTCTCTTTTGGGGCTTCAATCAGAGATGATGACTTAAGTTGTTGACTAAGGTTCAAAAGTTATATCACTATTTATGTGAAGAAAGTTCTGTGAGTTGGTTTACACAAGTTACAGCTGGATAATATTGCAAAAAAAAAAATGTAATCTTGATTTTTTTCAAATTTACAAACAATTCTCATTTACAATTTCAGTTTTTTAATTCTTACATAATGCAATTGAAAAATAATGCAATATATTTCAAAGGTTTTTTTTATTAGAATGGACTTTGGAAAGTGTAGATGTTCAAAAATAGTAACAGCACCATCTACAGCAAACATTGCAATGTTTATTTTAAATAAAGGATATTTAAATGAAGGATATTTAAAAGAACCATTGTTTGCCCTATTTGCTATAGATGGTGCTGATACTATATTTGCACAACTTAATGAACCCTTCTTTGGCACCATGTCTTCTGTGATATGAAATGCCACCGCATCAGTAATTTCGTTCCCCCAGGGCATGGGGGGGAAAATGAAAATGTTTCAGCTAATGCTGCGTTCGACTAGAGGTCGCAGCTTGTAATTCCCAACCTCCATCCAGTGAAAGCTAAACTTGAAATTCCTACTCATCAACTTGGGGTAGTCTTCTCAACTGCGAATTTCTTTCCCATTTAAGGAGTGACGTCAAATCAGCATGGCTGCTCAGAGCATCAGCAGTAACCACAGCAGCACTTCTTATCTTTAAATGAGTTATACTGTATGTACAAGTATTTGCTTTAGATCATTCAACATGCAGACACATTCGCTTTCTAAATCTATAACACTGACTATACAGATCGCTGTTTGAGGAGGAAAATATACATCACTCAACACAGTTAGTAGGCTAGCTTGTTCTTAATAAAAGACGAACACGGAGGCGAACATTTTTTCCACTTGGTCTGTCGAATGTGCCGAGGTAGAAAATGACGTAATTCTGGCGAATTACCACTTACGAGGTAAGTTGAATGCAGCATTATATTTTACATGAACTTTTTCATGTGACCTTTCAAACCTGTACCAATTCCATATCTCCAAAGTGATATTTCCACCTTTCTTTACTATGAGTAAAGAGGCTGTTAAGGCACAGGCTATAGGAGGAGTTAAGAAGGCTGTCTTTTCCATTCATATTGGTTTAAAAAAATGTTAATGTAATATGTACAGTATATGTAAACGTGAATATACAGTATATGTAAACAACAATCTTGATTAGAACATTTTGAAAATCGTGTTAATTAACATTAATTAATTAATTGTGAAAATGTGGTCCTTTTTTGTCTGCTCCCCATTCAGATTATTAAAATTACCTGTGTGTAGCCTCTAAGTTTGCTATATTTTTTTGTGAGTAGAAGCATCCTTACTACATGTATGTAACTCAACTCTATTGATTAGTACATTGTTATTTAAACAGATACACATCAGAACAAACATACTCATTTCTGGATTTGAAATATATCTAAATCCATCTTTTTATCAGGTATCTTAGAAGCTTCCTAATAATTACAGCTGCAAAAAACAAACAGAATACCAAATAAGTAGGATTTGTATTACAAGGCATCTAAGCATTGTTGAAGTGGAGCTACAGGAAGTAATCAGCAGAATTGATGCTAATCTATTTTAAGCATTTTGTCAAAGCATTGATGCAGTTTATTGTTAATAAATGAATGTGAGATGGACTCGTTCTACTTCACATGGGGTGTGTGTTGTAACATCTGTCTCGAGGGCGCTAACACTGTGCAGTCAGCCATCGCTGTGCTTTGTGCTCTGCATCACTTGCTGCGCTGGAATGTGTGTACAGTAAAGTGTTCAAGAACGCAGAACACTTCCATGGGGACTGTTAGGGAAAACAGGATAAAGGTACAAAAACACATACAAAGCTGTATGACTATGCAATTATAAAGATGTTTTTCAGACTTCCTGGAAACAAGCTGAAATATAGCTGAGGCAGCAATTGCCAAAGAACATGAACATTCTTGCGTAGTCCCAGCATGTGACAAACAAATACACCAAATATGGTGTCAGTACACAAAAGCTTAGCCAAAATATGACCTCAGTTTTTGTTTCCAATAGCAACCCTCCAGTGAACAAAGAACACCAAAGTCCATGTTGCTAAGTTCATGGCCTGTTCATGTGTTCTCTTTAGCATCATCACCATTGTCATTGTTAATACATTATAGGTATAAAATATTAAAAGTTCTATTGATTACTTTTGTCAGGCGACATCTGAATATCAAATTTGATAATGATTTGAGCAGGAGTAGTGAAAAATTTAAATTCTAGATGGCTCTGTATACAGTGGATTCAAATCTATATGGCCAAAGAGGGGCAACTCCCTATTAATGATGCCCATTGTTTTGGAATGGGATGTTCAACAAACACATATGGGTATGATGGTCATTTGGCCATATAGTGTATCACAATGTTTCTTGTACTAGGATTACCAAAGAAATCATATGAACAAAGAATCATGCTTTTATGTCAAATGCCTAAACAATTTCCATCATATTTTAATCAGACCGCCAAAGTGTAGTGTCAGTACACCAAGTTTACTGTCAGTACATTAAATAACTCTTGAGATTGAGTATGGCCTTACTTCCAGTTTGCTGTTTTCCCTATAAGTGGTCACTGCTGTTAGTTCTTCAGCTCTGAATAACAGAGAAGACTGAACATAAAAGTTATGGTTATGGTCCAAGATGGTGGACTTAATCATAATGATTTGACTTATAGGCAGTTGGATTGTTGTTTGTCTGATAAATGCTTAAAGTTATATGTAGAAATGTATGTCCAAACATGGCCTGTTGGTGGCACTAGAGGGTTTAAAGGGCACACCCAAAAAAAATAAGTAAAAAGATTTATTTTTGGTGCAAGATTTATTTGTAGTCTCCTCCAGGATGACTATGCCCCCATCCATAGGATCACTGAATGGATTGATGAGGCTGAAAATGATGTAAATCATATGCTATGGCCTTCACACTCACCAGATCTCAACTCAGTTGAACATCTGTGGGAGATTTTAGATTGACGTTAGACAGCGTTCTCCACCACCATCATCCCGACACCAACTGCGAGATTAGCTTTTTGGAAGAATGGGGATCATCCCTTGAATATACTTCCAGAACTTTGTAGAATGTGTGTTAAGACACATTTAAGCTGCTCTGGTGGCTGGTGGTGGCACAAGACCTTACTAAAACACAACATTCTATATATGGGTGTAGTGTGTCCATTATGTTTCTTTTCAATTTGACTGAACTGACTTTAAGGTGGTGCAGCAGGTAGCGTTGGTGCCTCACAGCTCCAGGGTTTCAGGTTTGATCTGGTCATGATCTGTACAAAGTTTTGCATGTTCTTTGTTGGTAGGTGAATTCACTTCTAAAAATTGCCTCTATGTGCAAATGAGTGTATAAGACTCTGGATTAGGGTAAAGTGTTTACTGAAAATGAACGAATGAATCTATGAACTGAATACAGATCTGTCTTTCATAAGGTCTTTGCCTTTCTATGTTTGCTTGTATGGAAGTTTGATTGACCATGGTTTGCGTCCCTGACTTAATTGTCAATTGGAAATAATGGTACAATGATGTTCTAAAAGAGTGTACTGACATGCAGACAGTAAACCTGACACAAATAGCACTGTTTACTTCCTTTGTTTACTTTACAGCTTGTTTAGATCATTGGGAGTCTGTAAACAAATGAGATTATTCACGTTGAGATTATTCAAATGAGATTATTCATAAATATGCCGTAAAATCCAGTTCCTGGTACTGAATGCCAGGGATGAATCCAGTTGACCTGTGTTCCACATCGATGTCTGGATGTATGGCAGTTTCACTTTGGAACAGAGTGCAGTGATACTCATAACGTTGCACAATCCATGCACTCTGCTTTAATAAGTTTTCTAAAAAAGTGACCCACTTGGATTTGAAATGATTCCCAAATCATGGCAATGTATGCTAACCCAACACACATGGTGCTAATTCAATTAGCCACACCCAAAATGTTGAACCGTGGTTTAGAAAAGTACACAGAGGCTCTTTGTCCATTGGTGACTTTCTAAGCTAGTGTTGAATTCTTACAGCACATGGATGAGGGAAAAAAAATTACAGATGGAAAGTACAGGTTAGAAACGCACCACAGATGTCTTCTGAACCACTGCTAGTTTATTGTTGTTTTCTCTAGCTCACTGAGAGCTTACTCTTTTGCATATTTCCCAAAGTATTTGATGAATACAACAGGCATAAACAAAGGAGTTCCTCACCATGTTTTGCATCAATATGCATGTTTTCCACTGCCTAACTGGTGCTGGCCATGCATTGTATGTCTACCTTTAATGACATGAACGAAGTCATAATACACAACACAAAGGTGCTCATTTGTGCTCATTTTAGCTGACCTTTGATTGCTGCTCTTGGATCACTATGAGAAATGCAGTGTATTGTAAGGTTTGAAGACAATATTATGGATTTGCGGGTAAGAACATCACGTCATTTTACATTATGTTGTATTCTACTGAGTAGTGTGATTCTTCCCTGAGTGGGGAAGAAGACTTTTTTTGTTGTCTTTGCTATATTTTGTACAAGAGGGTAGGTTGGTTATCCATGGCTATGCAGAATGCTGCACTGTATTCTTGTTATGGAGGACAAGTTATTGCAGAAATGATTAAGGTACAATACTACAGAGTGTGTATTTGTATTTATTTTAGCTGAATATCTTTGAACAGCAGACACATTCTCAGTGGTTCTCTCACACATCAGAATTTTTGTTGAGCTTTTTTGCTGTTTTCTTTATATGAAAGTCCGTTGCTGAAAAAATCCAGTCACCCATTTAAACAGAATGACAAGCAAAAGAAGATGCTTGTAAAAAAAATAGTAACTTGAGACTTGCAGGCTTAGAAAAAAAATGGTAAATGTAGAACCCTTAACCCTGAATTCACACCAGATTGAATGAGATCATGACGCTGTATGTGACATGTGTACACTATGCTTGTGCGGTGTGTCTGGTATGAATTGGCCTAAAAGATTCTTTGCATTGTCTCTTTGAAGGTACCTTTAAAAGAGACAATTCCACAAAAGACCATACAACAAATGGTTTCTCCTTCATACAGGGTATTGAAATTATCGAAATATCGCAAATGCAAATATTGCGATATGCATATTGCAAGGGCCTTGCGATAACCGAATGATTTTAATACTTCAAAAAAGTTATGAAAAGTCAAAATCTTAGGGCAACGCAGATAGCAGAGAATGCTTTCTTTTCCTCAAAAGAACATAAAACTTGTTGGTTATGTTATTTTAAGTTTTTAAATATATATATATATATATATATATATATATATATATTTATAAGTATAATTTAAATTGATTTTATACACTTATAGCATTATCATACCGCATATCTCATTATTTAACAAGTTATCGCATATTGCATTTTTCTTCAATATCGTGCAGCCCTACAAGGTAAAACTATTTATTAAGTTCAAAGTTGAGTTCAAATCCCATCACCGCGAGCAAGTCACTACTGAGTCATTGATTAGAACCCTTAACCCTCCATTCCTTCGACTGCATTATTTCTCAATAGGAAGCCGAATGAATAAATAAACAAACATGAAAGTCAAGTTAGAGGACTGCAATTAAAAATGCTATCTACAGATAAATTGACAGCAAATCATAAAAGAAAATATGTAAGTCATGAAGGTCATGAAGATTTCCTTTGAATTGTAGCCAGCTTAAGTTATACGAGCAGGAAAGCTGTAGCATTTCAGCCTCAAGATTTTGCTTTAATGGCTAATGGCTCTTGTTAAGACGCTGATGTGTTTCTCAGATGAGTGCTACTGTTCAGGCATGTTTGTGCAACTGTCTGTCCTGTAGCTACTGTGACTATAGACTATAGACAGTTACTTTCCTGTTTAAGCATATCAAAAGTATTACCCATTATGCAAATCATACCTGTAACTTTAAACAAAGCATATTTAGATTTGCGCTGTTCCTCCCTTCGTTTTAAAGCCCCGGCGCCCAATAGGATTTCGGTAGTTTCCATGATCTGTTACTATTTTCAGTTTAATTTGTTTTATATCACGCATGTCTTCCTTGTGTACTAAAAAGGAAGCAGATAAAGCAGCATCATGACGCTGATACTTTTGTAGTGATGTAAGGAAACCTGAACAAACCAGTGTGTTAGATGAATACTCTTTGAGCATCTTACTGCCTGCTGAAGTAGAGAATATGAAGTTGGAACGTTTTTGTGGATTTTCTGTACAGAAAATTTGAGATCACAGAAAAATGCATAACCTTTTGAAACTTTTCTTGGTCTTAGCTGTATTCACAAAGGCTCAATGCCCAATTATTTGATTTGAAATTATTTGAATAATAAGTATACAGACATTCGGAAAATTTGCAATCCATGCCATTTCCTGTAGCACATGTTAACTTGCCAATGACTATGATGTCTCTAAAGTGTTCTTACATTACAATTAGACCACGAAAGCCTCCAAAAAACTAAATTTAAAATCCGCATTCTAAGATTTTGTCTAAGTAAAAATTGAATGTAAAAATTGAAAACTGAATGTCTAAAATCTGTTTGTTTTAACAAGATATGATCTCAGTTAAGTCTTCGCTGCATTAACATGAGGTGTTGTGATGAGTTTAACTGAAGGTTGTCCTGATGTTTGTTTAGCCGCAGAGTGTGAGTGGAGTTGAGATGAGGAAACAGCAGCAGGCCCACATTGAAGGACCCCCTCAGGCCCCCGGGCACCCGAGACCGAACACCTGCTGTCTGTGCTGGTGCGGCTGCTGCAAATGCCTCTGGTAGGTCACGTCCTGTTACAGGAAAAAAGCCAGATACGGAAATTAGATTGGATAAAACTATTAGTTGCTATGTGTATTGTAGCTATTGTTAGCTGTTTGCAACTTCCACTGGAATTTTAGCCATTATCATTACCAATTCTGATCAAATCCTGGATATCATTTCAGTACAGGGCATCACATATTCCAACTGGGATGCATCAATACCTTTTTTTAAGACCAAGTACAAGTATGTGTTGTTCGGTAATCTGATACCGATGATACCAATACCTAAACTGATACAGAAATGAGTAATCTACTTAGTATTAATCAGGATTGTCACAGAACATTTATTTCAGATCTGTTTACATTCCCCCGGGTTAAAACTGTGGCCATGAAATGCACGCACGTGTGTGTTCATGCGCTGAGGCTGCTATGCCTGTTGTTCATAAGGTACATTTTTGTTTTCATTGTGTTGGAATCCCTCGTTGTCAATAACCAATATTGGCTGTTTGCCAAGAACAACATATTCCGTAAGCGCTGTTATTTTCACTTAGTGTTGTCTGTAGACTGGTTCAGCTTCAGTTCCTGCCGTATACTGCAGAGTTTTAAGATGTTTTTTTTTTAATCAGGTTATTGTAGGAAGATGCTGTAGTTCCTCCTTTTGATATTTTCACCGAGAACAGTTTGCAGTCTGCTTTGATTGATTGCCATCATTAATCACGAAATACGTCCAGATCGCTGACATTTAATGTCATCTGTTCAATAGCCCAACAATGTACATAAGGCTTATGTCACATAGTATCATGTGATATTAGATGCTGGTATCAGAGCATTTTTCCATGTGTGAGTAAATGAGCAGTGCATTGGACCGGTACCTGATATGATTATCTGTATTGATGCATTCCAAATTGAAATATTAATTAACATAAAGCTTAACATTAGTAGTAACAAGTGTGCATATAAATAGTCGTTTGGTAATATTACAGCTTATTAATTCTTTATTCAGGGTTCTCATATAGGTGTTACCTGCTTCTCATTAATGAATACCATTTTTTTGGAAATGTATTTAAACCCCTTATGTAAATTGCTACCAATATTTTAATTGTTGTAGAAATAATCATGTGATATTGCTTTCAGCTTTAATTCAAGGGGTTTAACAAAATATAGCATTAACTGATTAGGAATTACAGCAATTTTTACAGAGTCCCTCCATTTTCACAGGCTCATGCTGAGACAGAGGACTGTGAAAACACTTAAGTGTTACAGACATATTACTAATCATTACTTAGCCTACACATTGCCAGAAAATGAACTTACAATATATACACACATATTAGCTATGAATTAATGTCTGCTATGTGACCCCCACTAAAGTGTTACCAAATGCTGATTAGTTACAGGTTTGATCAGAGCTGCACTGTGCTACATTTTTTGTGCAAACTCTGAAAGAGTCCAGAAAGCAAAAACAGTATAACCTAAATAATACTGATAAACAATATTTCTTCTGTTCCTCTGCAGTGAAATACAGTACTGTGCAAAAGTCAGTTTGTAGTTGCTAGAAATAGCTTTTTTTTGCAATGAACCACACTAAAATAGGAAGTTCATTCTTTTACATACTTTTCAGTGTGAACAGTTTCAGCCTGGATGTAAGGCTATTCTACAGGCTGTTCTCTTGTTAAAGCTGTGTCTTCTGAAACCTTATTCTGTTTTCATAAAAATATTCTTAACTTGCAGCACCTGGGAAATCTTTTTTTGAATATTTATTGTTTTACAGCCAAAAGGTAGTAGCTCTGGGGTCTGTGTATGTTGCATTCATTCATTTTTCCTTTAGAAATTTTAAAAAATATATGCAAATGAGATGTTTCTTGGCAATCCTAAGCCACTATGCCACTAGGAGGTAGTAAATAGCTAGTAATGTAAGCTAAAGTAATATGTCGTTATGTTGTATTATTTAAAATAAAAGCACTTTTCTTGTTTATTGTTACGATAGTTATGACATTTCTGTACATCCAACCAAAGAGCTCTGTTATTGATTTGTATTGATAGTTTAAAAAAAAAAAAACACATACAGTCATACAGTCAGGTCTATAAGTATTTGGACGGTGACACAATTTTCATAATTTTGCCTCTGTACACCACAATGAATTTGAACTGAAGCAGTCACGACATGATTGAAGTGAATTTAACAAAACTATTGCATGTTAGGAATTACAGCCATTTTTTTACATAGTCCCTTCATTTTCACAAGTTCAAAAGTAATTGGACAAACAAAGACAATCATAAATATTAGGATTATTTTTAATACTTGTATGCAAATCCTTTGCAGTCGGTGACTGCCTGAAATCTGGAACCCATGGACATCTTCAAATGCTGAGTTTCATTGAGGTGCTTTGCCAGGCCTTTACTGCAGCTGCCTTCAGTTGCTGCTTGTTTGTGGGTCTTTCTGCCTTCAGTTTTTTCTTCAGTAAGTGAAAAGCAGCTCAATTGGTTTGTGGTCAGGTGTCTAATTCTGCCGTTTAAGAACATTCCATTTCTTCACCTTAAGAAGCTCTTGGGTTGCTTTCGTGGTATGTTTTGAGTCATTGTCCATCCGTACTGTGTCTAATCTGTTTTTTCTGTACTTGATTGTTACCAGTGGTTTGCATCTTGAGGTCAACCATCTGTATTTACATTCATAAAGGTGTCTCTTGATTGTAGACTTGACAATGATACCTACCTCCTCCAGAGTGTTCTTGACTTGGCTAGATGTTGTGAAGGGGTTTTTCTTCACCAGGGAAAGAATTCTGCGATCATCCACTTTAGTTGTCTTCCGTGGTCTTCCAGGCCTTTCAGTGTTGCTGACCTCACCAGTGCATTCCCTCTTTTTAAGAATGTACCAAATTGTTGATTTGGCCACTCCTAAAGTTTCTGCTATCTCTCTGATAGGTCTGTTTTGTTTTTTAAGCCTTATTATGGCCTTGACACTTGCATCGGCATCTCTTTGGACCACACAGTGAGAGTTCCCATGAACAACTACCAAATGCAAATGCAAATCCAGACCTTTTATCTCCTAAATTTGTCAAGAAATAATGAGGAAACAGGCCGCATCTGGCCATGAAACTGGTTATCAGTCAATTGTCCGATTACCTTTGAAAATGGAGGGACAAACTTACATAATTATAAGGATTATTTCTAATACTTGAATGCAAATCCATGGAACCCATGAACATCTTCAAATGCTGTGTCTCCTCCCTTGAGATGGTTTGCCAGGCCTTTACTGCAGCTGCCTTCAGTTGCTGTTTGTTTGTGACTTTTGACAAAACTGACAGTTTTGTCTTCAGTAAGTGAAAAGCATGCTCAATTGGGTTGCAGTCAAGTGACTGACTCTGCATTTCATTTTTTTTTGCCTTAAGAAGCTCTTCGGTTGCTTTCGTGGTACAATTTGGGTCATTATCCATCTGTACTGTGAAGCACTGTCCTAACAGTTTTGCAGCATTTGACTGAATCTGAGCAGAAAGTATAGCTCTGTGCCCTTCAGAATTTGTCCTGCTACTTCTGTAGCAGTCGCATCATGAATAAACACCAGTGACCCAGTTCCACTGGCAGCCATACATGCCATAACACTGCCTCCACATGTTTGACAGATGATGAGATATGCTTTGGCTCATGAACCCTTCCTTTACTTATCCATACTTTTCTCTTCACATCATTCTGGTACAAGTTAATCTTGCATCTTGAGGTAAACCATCTGTATTTATATACATGAAGGCGTCTCTTGATTGTAGACTTTGATAATGATAGGCCTACCTCCTCCAGAGTGTTCTTGACTTGGCTAGATGTTGTGAAGGTGTTTTTCTTCAATAAGAAAAGAATTCTGCAATCGTCCACTTTAGTTGTTTTCTGTGGTCTCCCAGGCCTTTTGGTGTTGCTGAGCTCACCAGTGCATTCCTTCTTTTTAAGAATGTACCAAACTGTTGATTTGGCCCTCCTAAAGTTTCTGCTATCTGTCTGATAGGTCTATTTTGTTTTTTCAGCCTAGTGGGGCCTCCTGCATTTGCATCAACATCTCTTTGGACCACATAGTGAGAGTTCCCATGAACAACTACCAAATGCAAATTCAACGCTTGGAATCAATTCCAGTCCTTTTATCTCCTTAATTTGTCAAGAAATAATGAGAAAACAGGCCACATCTGACCATGAAACTGCCTATGAGTCAAATGTCCAGTTTACTTTTGAGCCTGTGAAAATGAAGGGACTAAAAATGGTTATAATTCCTAAACAGTCAATGCAATATTTTTGTTAAACCCCTTGAATTAAAGCTGAAAGTTTACACTTCAATCACATCTTGATTTCTTCATTTCAAACCCATTGTAGTAGTATACAGAAACAAAATTATGAAAATTGTGTCACTGTCCAAATACTTTTGGACCCAACTGTATAGTATATTTACTGTATTAGTTTTCTATTTTATTTTTTTCTTTAATTGTAATTAATTTTCTATTTTTATGTAGTATAGGGTTCTTTATAGCTCCTTTTCTATTTTCCAATGATGGGAAAATTTTCAGGCATGCCATTTTTTCTCCTTCACTTTAATCCCTACACTCATGTGAACACAAATATCACAAAAAAATAAAGAAAACATTGGGGGTGGGGGGGTGAGGGGGCACAAACCTGTGTTTATAAGGTCGGGTTTCCACAACCATTCCCTATTATGCTCTGTATTTATCAGCTGTGTAGGCCTCTATTTCTGTCCCCACATCACATGCAAAACAGCTGTGTGGAACACTTTATATATTTAGAGTGCTCTCAGCATGTGTGGACCCCTTTGGCTAGCAAGCTCAATTATACTTACACAATAGAGACTTTGAGAAAGGAAAGGCAGCCTCTCTTGTCTCTGAACCCAAAATAGAAAGTCTTGAATGGCTTTGGGAATTATCAGATCGGTTAGTTGAGTGAGAGAAAGTTGCTTGGGGGGGGGGTTTTATAATCTTTTTCTTACTAATCATTTTTCTGGGAATTGTTTACACTTTGGAGATTCTAGTTTAAATTCTTTTCAAGACACTTTGCCACAAAGGGAAAACCTCTCTGGAAAACCCATCGTTACTCCTGCTGCTCTTAGGGCCATTAGCAACATATCCGGAGTTCCTATTCCTGTGTCTTCAGTGGATTGATTCAGACCTTGAACTCAAGCCACCATCATTAGATGAATGGATCTTTGTGTAGCCAATGGCTTACCTGTGTGATGAAAGGAAGCACTGCTTTGCCTTCTACATTATTCACCCTAGCATAGCTGAATAGTCCATTCACTTCTACAAGTGGAACTGAAATAATTTTTTGAATACTGCTGTTGTTAGATACATCTGTAGGATTTCTTTCCAGCTTTTCAGTACATCCCTGGGCCTGTAACATCATGTTAGAAAGAAACAATGTAGTATAGCTTAATTAACCTCAATTTCTAGGGAAATGGCACCCGCATGTCTGACCACCAATAATCAGGAAAGGTTTTAGGCTATGTTACAAATTCCAGCCATGTGAGTCAAATAATTATTTAATCATCAAATTATATTTCCATAATTACTAGTAATGCACAAAAATAAAAATCTTGGCCATAACCGACTTTCAGAATACACCTTCCAAAAACCAAGTGCTGGATTTTTAATTAGCCTTTTTGTAAAATTTCAGAGAATATTTTATTATTCTTGGGAATTAAATCAAATTATGTTACATTATATTAAGTGTTGATTAATTTTCTGTAACAGCAGCTCTGGCAGTTTTGACTGCAAGACAAGTCACAGGTATATATTAATGAATTCTACTTTAATATCATGTCTATAGTATCAACTCATTCACAGAGACATGTTTGGTGGATGATAAATATAGAGAGGAGACATGTATTTAACATTTATGGATGGAGTCTCCAGTGTCAGCACTTTGTAACAGACAGTAGTTTGCCACCATTGGAAAGTCTTTAGACCCGAGCACTTCCAGTTTTCAGTTCGACAAACATGACAAACAGCGGGGTTTGTCTGTTTGTTTGTTTGTCTCATTAACTTCAAGAGAAAGGAAAAAGTGAGGCGGGTGAGGGAACAACTGTTTATAACTGCTGTAATGTAAATGATTACAGGAACAAACTCGTCTCCACAACATTAAGTGTAACTAAGAAATAAAGCACAGCTTATCATCCATTGATAAACTGAAAATTGTAACCATGGGCAACAATTTCTTATCCTGAAGTATAAGAAAAATAAAATATTTTAAGTGCTGTTATAGGAAAATAATAGCACTTCAGAGTGGTAACTCTAACTCTGCTTTGTGGTAAGCTGTGTCACACCACCCTGCTGTGGATTATTGTCCTGTAACAGCACATTCTGTGTATGTTTAGTCCTTATTTAAAAAAACCCACAAAATCACTGATAAAGATAAAATCACTTATATTTATTCTACACAAGCAGCATAAAATGCTAATCCAGCTCTACAAGAAACACATAAATATGAAGGTTTTTTCATCCAGCCACTGCTGTAAGATATTTATGCATGCATGGTACAGACCAGGCATTGCCAGGAAGTGTGATGTAGTGTATGCGCTTATGAAAATGGCACACGCGTGTGATACCAATCAGTCAGAGGATACAGACATTTTAAAATCTAGAATGAAAAGAAATGAAATGAAAATAAATTTCATTACTTAAAAATAATGTGTGCCCTTTTCTTACTGGGTGATGCTAGACTGGTTTTCTTCACAGAACTCAGTGCTTTTATTCAGCCCCATTGGTACTTCCCCTTTAGGAATGAAGAGAGTAGGGAACATCCCGAGCGGCAAACATGTACAAAAATGGACAGCATAGAAGCAACAGAAGAACAGTAAGTAATCAGCAGCTTTGTTTTTAATTCTCCACTGAACAGTGAGCAGGGATCTATTTGAGGGGTGGATGCAAGGTGATTCCATAGTATTTTTGCAACAAAATAAATTAAAAAAAACAACACTGACAAGAATCATCCTCCTTATTCTAAATTGTTTTTAATATTATTAATATTTTATAAATATAAATTATGGTTCTTTTATATAACGCTTCTCAAAGATTCTCAGCCATTAAAGCTTAATAAAGTCCTATTTTTATCCCTACAGTTTTTCAATTTTTATCCCTACAGTTATAACAGTATATTATATTGGTTATTAAAGCCTTACTGCCTGTGTTGCATTCCTCTCGTGCTGAAGGCATCCCACACTGGATGAAGTTGTAGCCTGGGCACGAAGCTTCGAGCTCATGATGCGCTCCTCAGAGGGCAGAGACATTTTTCGGCAGTTCCTCCGGTCCGAGTACAGTGAGGAGAACCTGATGTTCTGGATAGCCTGTGAGGAATTAAAGAAGGAAACCAACCCAGCAGCTATAGATGAGAAAGCAAGGATCATTTATGAGGATTATGTTTCTATCCTGTCACCAAAAGAGGTAGGATGTCAATATTTTAGTCTGTATTTTTTATTCCAGCTTGGATTGAGCATGTCATGACTGGCATGTCTATAAAGGCTATATAAACACCATCGCTGGGAGAGAAGCTCTCATGGCACATCATTTCATTTCCTGACACATTCATTATAACTTACTGCTAAAGGTGTAGGAGTAAACAAAGCCTCTAATTGGTGAATATGTGTGATTGTTATATTCTGTTTCCATGTAATTCGGATGAGAAGCAGCTGTCTGAAATGCAGCTCTAGCAATAACTCGAGCTTTCTAACTTTTAAAATGTTGACCAGTGATTCCTCAATGCTACTTCATGCATTGAATACACTCTTATACTGAGACATAGAGGTTTGTAGTGCAAATTTACAGTTCAGCAGATTGGCTAATGACTAGGGCACAACAATTTCAAGATTGCCAGAAACCATCAAAAAGATTACAAATGCCACTCCATGCCTTTTTTTTTTTTTTCAAATCTAGGTGATTAGAAAATAGCCCAAAGATGTTTGAGCACATCAGCAATGACCAGTGCAGGTTGTTACATTGTGTACCATCACCTACAGCAGGTTTTATTATACTATCTACTGTATTCTTTATATGTATTTAGAATATATTTATATGAAGTTTGTATTTATATAGCATTATACATTTTGTGGAATGGCATTCTTTAACAATGTTTCTGCAATTTTTTTCCCCAAAAACTTTTCAGATGAAATTTAGACGCATCCCTAGCATTTCTAGTCTAAATAGGACATAGTGACTAATAATTATTACATAGACAGACCTGCTAGCCTTTACGCATTTTGGGTAGGAACTATGCGTCGTAACATCGGAATATGCGTCGGAATACGTGTTATCACTCTAAAAAATACACAAAGTGCATTTCCTAATTTTTCCCCAATAAAAATGGCAGATGAGTCAATCAACATGTGAATCTAGAATGACTGACAGTTGTGTAGCTGTTTTGAACTCTCTGATATTAACTACCACCTTGGAAGTCCTGCCCCCTTCCCCATCTCACATTAGTTATCCCTCGTGTCTATTTCCCCACGTGAATGATGCACTGACGCCGTGGCCTCACTTTCTGTCAAGGTAAATAGAGAATGGTTTGAGTTTGTTAGCGTCTGTTTGTCTGTGTATATTTGACTTAGCTAACATTAGACAGATATATAGTTAACATCATTTAACTACTGAAAATCTCTGGCGAATATAGTAAAAAATTGCACTTTTTCACCCGTACGAGGCACTTTTTGTCCACTCATGCGCTTTCCTTCGAGAGGTTTTATGCCGCCCTGTGGCCACAAAAAAAGATGATAAAATCCAGAGTTCAATAAATAATTCGATTTTTTATTTATTATATTTTAAATATTATTCACCATAAACAATTCTTCCTAAGCTTTGATTGCTAAACAACATAACAGACAAAGATATGACTTGATGAAAAATGACTTGGTGATTAGGATTACTGATATTAAAACATAGCGCATTTATACAGAATTTAGTTATTGTGATGTGGTCACAGGTGTGCATATACAACAGCATGTACAGTTTTACAGCAGCTATGAACATGGCTCAGCCAATCAGATTTTAAAACCGAAACAATCTGTTTTATACTGTTTTTCTTGCTATATATGTAAGTTATAGAAATATGTTGTGTTTTGTAGGTCAGTTTGGATTCCCGGGTGAGGGAGGGCATCAACCAGAGCCTGTCAGAGCCCAGCAGCCTGATGTACGAGGAGGCACAGCTCCAGATCTACACGCTCATGCACAGAGACTCATTCCCACGTTTCCTCAACTCATCTGTTTACAGGGACCTCCTGGAACGAAAGAGAGCCTGCTTAGACACCTAAGGTTCCAGCCAAAAACTCAAGACAAAAAAAAAACGTCCTAAGGTGCCACTACGGAAAGGTGTGAGGTTTCCTATACATAGAGCGAGTAGTTAAGCAATTCTTACCGTCCAGTAGTGAGCCCGAAGTTCACTTCCTGTTTAAGTGCCAATATGAGCTGCTCAGCCAACTGTGACAAAAAGAATCGTGTAAGGAAAACCATCCGAGCCCTACTTCCTGTTCTTTACTTCTCCTTCCCTCTGTCTGTCTGTCTGTCTGTCTCTCTCTCTCTCTCACCCTCCACGTGTTCCCCTTTCACTTGCCTCATGTGTTTGAGGACAGCTGAATAATGATCATTTTTATGATTGGATAAGAGTTGTTACAACAGGTAACGCCTGACTTTGCATGATACAAGATTTTGGAATTGGTTCTAGCTTTGACGTTTAACTCCTGGCAGGACTGCAGTGGTTTTCGAATAAGAAATGTACGTCTTATGCTGTCATGAGGAAAGAGCCTTTAAAGCTCTTGTAAGCTAAGGGAAAATGTAGTTTTGACAATTTTTCTGTTGGAAGCATTACCACTGTCATCCGTCTGCCCAATTTCTCGTCCGTCGTAACAACTTTTTCACTGGGATATGTAAGGGCTAGTGTTGTGGTTGGGCAGCTAAACAAACCATGAACATGACTTTCCTCTGCAAAAATCACAATGCCTCGATATCGATTAAGGGCACAGAAGCTGCTGACGCTGACCAACAACCACAGTTAATTGTGCGCGTCCTCCCAGGCCCTCCCAGTCCACTCGTCCCTGAGAGAAGCACAGGTACTGTATGTCACTTGTTGTAAGCATTGCTGGATTAAGAGTTTTGCTTGAAAATAAATCAGCAACATCTCAGAGGTACGTGAGAGAATTAGAACTGTCATTTACATTGAAATGCCTTTTTTTTTTAAACCAAGTCTTAAGGTTGTGAACACTGCCTTGTTTTTAAAGGCATCACTGTATTTGAAATAATGACTTATGTCTTTGTTCAGGCACTGCACAATGACACATTTTTCTCAGAGGTGATGTTAAGTAACATGCTTCTGGTTTTAATATAAAAGTTTGTTTTGTTTTGTTTTTGTTTTTTTGTTTGTTTTTGTTTTTTTTTGTGGACTGATTTGTATTGATGGTTAGCTGATTATATGTGTAGGCTTCATGGACTTGTCTGTATGAAGCTCATGAAGCATTTTGACTGTTGGCCGCTTTGTGGTGATAGTGTTTTAAAGAGGCCACCAGGAGCAGTGCACAGCCTGTTAGCATGCGTTTATGTCTTTGTGCACTGAACATGTCAGAATATACAATCCGAGTAACCACTATGGATGAAATTGCGCTAACCATTCTTGAAAGCGTTTCTATACGGTTAGAATTTTTGTCCCTGAAAATGATAGTATTTTCAGCTCAATTTTCTTAGATTCAGACTTGAATCTTTTGCTGTCAACTCGATGCCAATTTATTTCCTGTTGCAGCAGCCAGTGCATGACAAAACAGTATATAAATGCCTGCTTGGTATCATCACGTTCTCGTCTCTTAGCTTTTAATAAGAGTAAATTACGCCGATCGTATCCTTGTTCAACACGCTTTGAGTTTGAAGATGGCACTTTGATGAAATGGTTTGCTAATGAGTGAGCCCGAGTTCGTTTTGAATTTCCTTTTTTTTTTTTTTTTTTTGGTGCTTGGAAAAGCACTTAAAGTGCCAATCTCTAGATGTACAATAATTCACTGAAGACCTTTGTCACTCAACCAGCATTGCACTGATGCCATTTTTAAAATCACTGTTATAGCATTAGTGGATTCACACATCAGCATCAGCCAATGCGAAGAGAGAACTAGGTCAGCCTGCAAGCCTTTACACGTCTTACTAAAAAACAACTTGCATGCGTTTCCAGGATTTGGACCTGAATTGAATTGGAGTGCGTTTGTTTCTCATTCAAAACGTGAACTTGCTGACTCAAAAGACAATAAGGGAAATTTACTGAATATAACTTGTGTGTATTAATATATTTTTTAAAAATACAGCTATTGTTGGAGGGGCCGAGAGACGTGTAGTGGGAATCAGTGACAGTGTTGAATCATCTTAGGTTAGTACAAGTGCTTTGGCCTCTTAGATATCAGTGAAAGTCTATGGTGAGTATTTTTAATAAAAGTGGTACAAGCCCACATTCAGCGTGCCATTGTAAGCTCTTCTCTTCATACAAAACCACGTGTGCCATCCCCCTGATTAGTGTTGGCATACGTCACATATTACCAGTTTAGAATTTAAAGCATGCAGCCTCTTTTAATGGTTATTTTACATTTAATACACATTTATTTCTATTGAATTTTTTATTAATGCTGAAGCATTGGGAAGTAATGGCCTTGAACTGCGTTTACATTTAAACAGTGTGCCATGCAGTTTGTGAGCGATGAGTCAGCAGGGCACAGAGTTTGAGATGATTGGCTGGATGTTTTTTTTTGGATATGTCACATAAAAAATATTTAAAAGCTGAGAGCAGTGTGCTGCAGATGTTTGTGTTTTGGTGTTCGAGCCAAAAAAAAAAAAAAGTGATAAATTAATCCATGACGGATTTTTTTTTTATTCACTGGAATAATGAATTTCTAAGGTTATATTGTTACACACAGTAGACAAAAACAATCAATTGTGTAAATGTTCATTTTACTTAAGGTACTGAACAGACAAAATAAAGATTAATTCTGATGTATCTCAGATACTGAGTAATATTGGATATACTAAAATGTTTCAGCTAGTGTTCACATAGGAACTGATGTGTGATGTCATGGATTAATTGACACATTTAATTTTTATGCTTTGGTTGATTTTATCCTGCCATAGGAGATGAAGAGTTTTTGCTTGAAGGCTGTCTCAGGGAACAGCCAGCTGTTGACTGATAGTTGCAAAACATGGCATTGTTTGAAACTCTCTTTCTGCATTTCTTGCTGAAAGGCTCCTTTTTGTAAACATGCGGAATGGACTCTTAGATCATGTGTGATCAGAGGAGCTTTGTAGTGACTGACATGTCTCGGAAAAATTTCACTGGGTTTCCTCTACCTCTCATGTTGCATTTTTTTTGTTCACATTTAGTTCAATTTGTTTTTGTTTTCTTTTTTTTGTTTGTTTGTTTGTTTTTTTTTGATCTACTTGAAGCCTAACACTGTAAATGACATGTGCACATGTATACTGAGGTTTGACAAAGAGTAGCTATTATTTGTTGATTTTATTTTTTTCACTCAGCATAATTAGATAAAGATTCAGGAAACACACTGTTTAAGGGCTAATCTCATTTTGCCTATGCAAATATGTTAAGTGTCAGATCGGGAGAGACGATGGTCGAGGGACGTTTTTCAAGAAATTGGATGGAACATGGTTTACATTTCCCTTTGCTGATATTCTTCAGTCTAGGTCGGAAAATATGTTTTGTTTTATTTCTGTATATATAAATATATATATGTATATGTATATATATATATATATATATATATATATATATATATATATATATATATATATATATATATATATATATAACAAATATATGAAAATAGTATACCTTATTGATAAAAAAAGATACTCAATTAACATTCAATTAAATAAATTTGTGTTGTGTCAGCTGTGGTTGTTTTTAACATCTAGTTGGAGAAAATGCACACACTCAATGTACAAGTGTCCAAAATATTTTCAGAGCAGTCTTCTGTATGTGACAGGAAGGGTTTGGGTGTGAGGTGGTGTCAATACCGTAAATTACAATCCAGTCATACAGAATGAACGAATCAACACTCAACGTGTCTAGTTCTAGTTTTTATGGTGCTTCAGTCTCTTTGACACAGGTCAAAGGACTGTTTTAGGCACTTTAACATGCTTTTCAAGAAGATCTCTACCTATCTACCTCTGTTCTTTTTCATTCATTCTATCTTGCTTGTAATCACAGTAAACCATCTCATATCTCGCTCATGTCACCTTTCCAGTTCAGAGGCATTAATTGAAGGTGAAAGTGTTTTTTTATTTATTTTTTTAACTTTGTACCTGTGAATGGCACCTCATGTCAAGAACACTGCGAAATAGAAACCTCACAGAGGAAGGTTTAATGAGTTTAAAACAGTGGCAGCTCAGACATTAGGAGTCTGTAGTAGTGAGAGGAAGTACCACCACACTCACAGAATAAGGGGCACTAAATCCTGTTTCCTTGTTGCTGGGGTGGTGGTATCTTTTGTACCTTTAATATGTCTGTAACCTGGAAATGTGGATGTAGTGCAGCTCTAAGAAAGATTTAATGAACACAACTGAACTGTAATGACATTTTAGAGGGTTTAAAGGTACACTACATGCATCTTTCTAGGTAAAAGATGTATACTAAAGGTACTAAAGATAACAGGATCACCACAGTGACAAGGAAACAGTTTAGTACCCTTTTTTTCTGAAAGTGAGAGAAACAATGATCTTAACCCTCTTGGAGATGCTGTCTTACTTCGACTTCTTTTCAGATAAAAGTGTCTACCAATTAATGTCTTGTACTTAAAAATAGAACCATCTATGACGAACTGAAGAAAATCATTGTACTAAATCCAACTAATAGTTGCTCTAATTTTTTTAATGACATGATGTTCATGGTAATGTTTAGTCTCAATACACTCAGCATTCAGTCAGAGGGTCAATATCCTTTACTGGAAGATAAAGACAGGCCAATAATGTCACGTGACCACACCCCAAGAGAAAATATTGACTCAGTGTTGCACCTTAGCGCCGCACCCTTACATGAGCCAGTGTTTTATGGCTTGAGAACCGCCGAAGGAACTGAAATTTTATTAGTCACATTCATGAACACGTGCACTAAGAACACTAAGCAGACAAATGAACAGATCTCTATTTATCACTTCACTTACACTTTTATTCATTAGACTTTCAGAATTCATAAGCGCTGATGCCGAGGCCAGGCTTGCACATTGTCATCGTCACTGTATAGCGGATCATTTCCTGCTATTTCCTAATGCCATGCATTAATATTATATATTTCTCATGAACAAGATTTAAGGTATCCATGCTTTTTGTGTAGTTCATTCATTACAACACATCAACAGTTTTTTTTTTTTGCCTTCCTTTGATTTATAAGTGCAAACTTTAGCGCTGATGTGTACTGTATTTGCAGCAATTTACAGATTTATTACCTGCCAAATGTTTACCTAATCTGTCGACATGTAATAGCATGTAATAACATGGACAGTTGAAAAGGTTGAACTTTATTGCTTGTGAAGAAATGGAAAGAAGTGAGAAAAGGGTGTGTCTGCATGCAGAAGGATCACACTGATTCAGTTTGAGAAATATTTTATACAGTGTGAAGAGGTTGGAGAACGCTTGAGGTTACATTTGTTTAACTTGGACATAATTGTGAAGCAGCATGCAAAGTGCATGAGCAGATATACACATTACTACAGTTCACTAATTATGATATTAATGTATTTCATCCCATTTTACTGGATGAATTTATAAAGTAAAAACCAGATACATACACAACACAGTTGATGTTAAGAACTGGGTATGCAATTTGAAAAGGTTATGGTCGGTAATTTAAAAAATAAAACAAAACAGTATTTATACTACAGAACCAGGAGGAACTGTTGTCAAATAATATTTTTTTTCTTCCTATTTAAGGCTGCTTCAGGTTTAAAGAGTCTGTGTATCTGTTTTACAGGAGTGGTCTGATGATGCCAGGAATGTTCTATATCATTTACATTGGTACATTTGTGCTGTTTAATTCAGATACAGAGGAACCATCTGTTACAGATACACAATTTGTTAGTTTTGTTATGGAGGTCATAGTGCCCAGACTTGCCAATTCCACTGACCAGAGGCATTATTACTGACTAAAGAATTTGTCCAAAGATCCGGCATGCATCACTGTATACTCGAGGTCACCCAAAAAAACTCCCATAATGAGAAATAATTGGGGCAACTGAGAGATCTTTAGATGATTTTAACATTTAAAAATGAGTTTCATCCCAGACGTTCTGAGTGTCTTCACATGTAGACCTGAATCTTTGCGTTCTGTTACATGGGAAGATGTGTCAGTACAGATAAAATAATGTAAAAGAAAAAACAACTATGATCAAAATGACTGCTAATTGAGTGCAAATCTAATTCTCTACATTGTCTGTGCTGTTCTACTTTTCAGCCCAAACTTCTATAGGTGAGTACCAGCAAATATGCTGTTTGAAATGTCTGTGCACTCTGGAATTACATTTTCCATCAGTGTAATTCTTAAAAATATCCAACAAGCATGTCTGTTTATTATGGCTAGAAGATTTGTGTCTAGTTTACTGACTTTCCTCACAACAACCAGGATGTAATGCCATAAAGCAGCTGCATAAACAAAACCCTGGAACAAAATAGGAAGACAGACTTAAATTTACTGACCTTTCTGCTTTTGTAGGTTTGGTAAGACCTTTCCTCCTACTCAAACTGCACCAGTAGCTTCCAACAAACTACATCCTGAACCAGTGTGTGTTCCATTAAATGTACACATCCTGTAGGGCTTTGGGTTGAAATGAAGTGCAGTATCACTTTAAAGCTTTAAAGTCACAGATAAAAGTTTTAGAATAATTACACTGACATTTGCCTTTCAGACTTTTTGGGGAACATGTCAGATTCATTGATGGACTCTAAATGAACCATATAAATAATTGCATATAGAATATATTACAAATTACAAATACTACCAAAAAACATTACAACATTTCAAACATTACAAAAAGGTCAGGGAGAAATAATACTCCAATTTTTAAAAGCCTCCACACTTTTTGTTAAATCATTTAAATTAAAGATATAATTACTGTTTTTGTTGTTGTTGTTGTTGTTGTTGTTGTTGCCAGGGATAGAAATGACAATACCTTTGTATACACATATTAGTGTGATTCAATCCTATATATTCAGCTTGCATTTGCTAATTACATAGTTGACTTATTGAGAACACAAAAGACTGTGTGAGTATGTGTTAAAGTACTGCAATATGCAGAATTTGTCCAATGGTTTTTTATTTCTTTCTGTCTTTAAGTTGGACTTAGGGGTAAATGTTTTAAAACTATAACATGACTTTGAAACCATGATATACCAAAAACCTGGTATTGGTTTTAACTTGAAAATACCACTCCCACTCACAATAGTAGGAATGATTAAAATTCTCTTCATATTAATGAGATGATTGGCTGATGCTAATAGAAAAAGTTATTCATCCTAAAGCATATTATTTAGGAACTATAATGAAACTAATAGGAAAGGTACATAGTTATGAGAATGAAGGTCTGGGACCTGTTGATGAAATTCTCTGACATTTCTGCTCTTTTTGTAGGTGTACAAATGTGAAACTTGTAGTCAAATTGAAAATACTGGTGCTTTTGCTCTGTATAAGCAGTATTTGCAGTACTGTACTTCATAAGCTACATAGCAAACCAACTTTAAGAAATAATTGTAAGTATCTGTTAAAAAATATTATTTTTAAGTAGGTGCTTGTACACTATATGGCCACTATAGTTTGTGGACACCTGACCATCACAGCCATATGTGGGCCTTCCCCAAACTGTTTTAGACACAAATTTGTAAGCTCACAATTGTATAGAATGACTTTGTATATTGTGCAGAAAGTGATGTCCATGAAGTCATGGTTTGTCAAGGTTGGAGTGGAAGAACTCGAGTGGCCTGCACAGAGCCCAGACCTCAACTCCACCAAACACCTTTGGGATAAACTGGAATGCCGACTTCACACCAGGTCTTCTTATTCAATTGGCACCTAACCTTTTGTGTTCTTGTGGCTGAATGATCGCAAATCAGACTGCACCCCAGGCCTCCTCACCCAACATCATTGCCTGATCTCACTAATGCTCTTGTGACTGAAATCCCCACATCCACACTCCAAAATCTAGTGGAAAGCCTTCCCAGAAGAGTGGCGGTTATTATAACAGCAAAGAGGAGACTAACTCTGGAATGGGATGTTCGAAAAGCACATTTAGGTGTGATGGTCAGGTGTCCAAAAACCTTTGGCCATATAGTGTATATCAGCATACAGGAGGGAGGATTTCCCCAAAATTGTAGCATGTACTGTATGTGGTGTGTGGGAAATAATGGACTGCATGGCAAGTGTAGTGTAGTGCTTCTACATCCTTCATGGAGGATCCTCATGGGCTCTCTTTTGAAAGGCAACTGAATCGGACCTATAAACGAAACCTTCTTTTTGTGAATTATGTAAAGGCTACAGTGATTTCTGATACTCTGGAGTGCATGTTAAAGTGTTCGACGTTGTCATTGTCTGTGTGGGAGGCCAAGCTATTAGCATGCACACGTTTGTTCACAATGTTCCGCTCAGCATAAAGATTACCTTTAATTATATTTAATTATATTATATAACATCCTAAATTGAGGTACGTTTAAGGAAGTGCATTAGTGTAACTCATCATCCACTTACTTTTTTGTTCAATCAGATTCAAATCCAGTGTCATTTTTTGCCTCTGTGGTAAAACCTACTTATTTGTTGAATTGTTGTATTGTACGTCTATCTGAGTTTTAAATATGGGCACCAACATGCATTTTAATGCCAGATGATTTCGTCCGTTCCTCTATAACTGGCCTGTAGTATCTGTGTCTCTAATAATGGTGCAAGGAGGCAATTGCTGACTCATAGCTGTGTATGAAATCTGAAAATAAAACACTTTTTTTCAGTGGCACTGAGCCAATAATTTTGGGATTATTTATTCATCTTGTTTACAGATTACAGGTGGCTTTTTTTTCTCACAGAAATAATGCATAATAATTTAGTATGATCCCCTGTTTGATATCAAACAGTGTGTAAGGCCGTAGGCTACTCTTGAATGTTCTTTTGTATTTTATTCATTTTTGTGTGATTCAGATCTACTATATTATACACTCATCAGCCACTTCATTAGGAACACCTGTACACCTGCTCATTCATGCAATTATCCAAACAGCCAATCATGTGGCAGCAGCACAATGCATAAAATCATAAAATCATAGTCAAACGCTTCAGTAAATGTTCACACCGAACATCAGAATGACCAGGTGATGTCTTTCCAATCATCAACTGTCCAGTTTCACTGACCCGTGTCCACTGTATCCTCAGATTCCTGCTCTTGACTGACAGGAGTGGAACCTGATGTGGTCTTCTGCTGTTGAAGCCCAAGGTTCAGCTTATTGTGCGTTCTGAGATGCCTTCCTGCTCACCACGGTCATAAAGAATAATTATTTGAGTTACTGTAGCCTTCCTGTCTGGTCATTCTCCTCTGACGTCTTTGACCAGTGTGTTTCTGCCAACAGAACTGCCGCTCACTGGATGTTTTTTTGTTTTAATCACCATTCATTGTAAACTCTAGAGACTGTTGTCTGTGACAGTCTCATGAGATCACATTTTTCCCCATTCCGCTGTTTGACGTGACATGTATCTGCATGATTTTATGTATTGCACTGCTGCCACATGATTGGCTGATAATTGCATGACAGTGCAGGTGTAGAAATGTTTCTAATAAAGTGATCAGTGAGTATATTATATTGTAACATATATATATATATATATATATATATATATATATATATATATATATATATATATATATATATATATATGTATGTATGAGAATGTTAGAGAAAATAAGAAAAGTTTGATCATTATTTGTAGTGTTTATACATTGTCATTTTTCCCATTCCTGTGAGGGATGCCAGATATTCCAGAGTTGACTGCAGAAAGATAAAGGTGTTATTATTTTTCATACCTTTGCAATAAGGTAATAATTAATAAACAGACGTTTAGTAGGTCTGTCGAAATCGTGTACATACTGGCAAGTCTGCAGTGTGCAGAATCCACTAAACCCAGCTGTTTCTCTCGCGTCTGTCTCTCTCATTTTTAGCCAAAATCTGTTGAGCAAAATTTACAGCATGATAAAGTCTCTCACCTAACGAGCTTACACAATACAAGGTCATAAATGATGGAGCCTTAACTTTTTCCCTTTCAATTATGAAATTATTTCTATGTCCATAAAATCCTTCATAAAAACATATTCCTGTGCGGTTTTATT
Source organism: Pangasianodon hypophthalmus (assembly GCF_027358585.1). NCBI lineage: Eukaryota > Metazoa > Chordata > Actinopteri > Siluriformes > Pangasiidae > Pangasianodon > Pangasianodon hypophthalmus. The sequence goes on from NC_069712.1 coordinate 9,653,778, forward strand.
TATTTATTTATTTATTTTTGTTCTCATGTGGATCACTCAATGATGTCATATAGTGACGTTTACCAATTGAGAAAAAACCTTCATAGAGAATTAATCTCAGAAAAAACTTCCATCCTACCTTCCTATGTCTTTTTAAAAATGCCTCCTAATTGCATCAAGCAGCTTTTAGTAAGCTCGTTCTTTTTCCCTTTTTGATTATGAGTCAGAGAGCAACGGAAATGGCATGTCCATGACTGCAATGTATTTGTACATCAAAAAAAACTCAAATACATTCGTGCCCTGATCTACTAAGATGCCAAATAAAGAGTCCTAATTTCCGTGTGCAATCTGATAAATTGGGTATGTAGTAAGTGGATGTCTTGCGGGTGATGCACAAAAAATAATTGCTTAAATCACATCATGTTCAAAGAATGTAGAGAAAACAATATTTATAAGGTTATGAGAGTTATTTTTGAGTGTGCTAATTGTTTTCAATCACAACAGCCAGTCCAGATCACAAAGAGCCTACCGGGAACGAAGACGATGGCAGGATATAAGTAGAAGAACAAAATAATAACTGGCATATAATAAAACCTCAGCAAATAAATACAGTGTCAGTTCAATAAAAACAGCAAATAAAACAGCCTCTAGGAAGCCTGTTTTCATCACAGGAGGAAATTAAAAATAATACAACTTCATAATAACAAGCAAATTAATACTTAATGCAAATAATGCAAAAGTTTCTCAAAATTACTAATATTCATAATTTTGAAAAATGTTCACTACATTTTGAGAAACTAAATTACAGTTAAAAACTCATAGTCATAATTCTGAGAAACTTAATCCTTATTATGAAAAACTGAGTCATAATTTTTGAGAAACTGCCAATTTTGAAAAACTTAATGATTATTATGAAAACCTGAGTCATAATTTTGAGAAACTGTCATTATTATGAAAAACTAAGCAAAGTTTGAGAACCTTAATGTTTATTATGAAAAACCATTTTGAGAAACTTTATTATTATGAAAAATTGTCAGAATTTTGAGAAACTTGATTATTAACATTATTATTTTTTAAAAAAAAGTCAGTTTTGAGAAACGTAATAGATATTCTGAAAATCTAAGTCATAATTTTCAGACACATTGCTTTGTATAAATCAGAAAGTCAGAATTCTAAGGAACCATCTTGTTAAATATAGTATATGGTTTTTATTTTGTCTTTAATTGGTTAATACCTGCCCTTCAGCTGTATTCATTTGCACTCATAAATGCTGTTCATTCAGGGTGCAGTAGATCCTGCTGCAGGTGCAAATTAATTGGTAATAAATCAGCTTGGACATTTTTGTGGGTTTTATGAAATTTATTCTTACGTGTCTTAGTTGGCTGCATTTGTTCTAGGCTTCAGTATGTGAACAGAACAAGGTTGTTAAAAGTTTATTGTCCAAGATGACTGCTAGTGTGCATGAAATGATGAATAGTGAAATGAGAGTTCGTAGAAAAGACTAGTCAGCAGTTTTGTTTTATTAAAAACATGTTGAGGAGTGGATTCCTATGTTTGAGAAAGTGATTCCCATGTTTATGAGCTTTCAATCGTTTAGGATTTAACAATACCAATATCATTAAACAAAAAATACAACATGACATACACAGTGTATTCATCTTGTGTACACAAAGGTGAATACTATCATTAACAGACGATTCTGAGTCTCCTTCAGTGGAGTCATTTATCTACATACGTGTCCAAATCTGTTAGACAATATTTGCTTGACAGTCCGAATGCCGTACAGACCCATTGTAGCAGATACTTCTATTAGATGAGGTCATTTTTGTGAGGTACTATTGACACTTCAGGCTTAATTAACCATCACGCTACCATCTTAATTAACGAAAAATAAAGCACATGCTGCAGGTGCCAAATATGTTAGACTGTCACATAACAGATGTGGCTGCTTATGATGCTGAAAATATTTAAAATCCACCAGCATTGTATTAAAATCTGAAAAATGAGAAAAGATCTTAATGAAGATACCAAGTGTCTTAATTTTTGTGGTTAAATGCACATCGGAATGAATTTCTTGTAGTGTCCATGCTTTGGGAGCCATTGTGCATATATAAAGCAGCGACACGATGATGATCATGTTCCCGTCTAATGTCCAGTGATGAACTGCTAAGGAAATTATACTTCATTTTGTTCTTGCGTTGAATATTCTGTGCAGGGTGTCAGAGCAAGCATTCCACTTCTCATCCTCTTTTATATTATTTGTCAGTATACAAACCCCCTAGAAGTGACGGACAAATTTCAAGTGACTTGTTGGTCTGTTTGTCGTTTTTATTTTCTGTAAAGGGAGGCTACATGCGTCAGTGAGATCTTACAGTCTGTGGATGACGGTAGTGTTGCCACCTCACAGCTCCATGGTCCCCGGTTCGATCCAGATCTCAGGTTACTGGCTGTGTGTTTTTCACATTCTTCTTGTGTGTGAGTGGGTTTCCTCTGGATTCTCCAGTTTCTTCCAACCTCCCAAAAACATGCCAGTAGTGAACAAGTGTGCAAATATACATATATGTGTGTGTGTATGGAATATACTGGCATCCCATCCAGGGTGTACTCGAGCCCAGTGATTCCGGTATAGGCTCCAGATCCACCATAACCCTGACCAGTGTAAAGCACTTGAATAAAAGAATGAATGTATGAAAGAATGCTTGAACACACAGTTCATCGTCTCCTGATCACAGTCCCACAGGACATCTTTCACTTTCAGTGCTCAGATCTGCTACACTTCATCCAACTCAACACACTAGAGTCTTACTGGAATGTTTACTACCCCATTCTATAATGTATCTTTAATATCGAACCTTTACAGTGATTTAGTTTATAAATCATGTCTGGTGAGTTGTGTGGACATGCTGAAAAGCTCTCAGGTGCTCTTCTGCTCCGAGTTCTCGTGGAAGGCTGAGCCTGAGCCCGAGCCCGAGCCCGAGCCTGACCCTTCCTGGCTCTTCTCACCTGATGCTGTGTTGTCTTTTGGCCCTGAAGTCACAGTGGACGTGGCGTCTATACTCTCATACGCTTCTGATGTCCACTGGCAACAACAAAGAGAACAATACTAATTTTACACTACTGTTTACAACTTAAGAAAGTATGCCTCATTGACACTAAGCCATCACTTTTAAATGGAAAATCACTGATATGGAAATAGAGATGCAAAAGCACAAAGGTTGGAGTGTAAATCAGAGACATGGGTCAAGTGGAACTGTTTTGTTGCAGAGTTGAGTCATTTTAACACTTCTCTTTTTGTTGTCTGTAATATAAATAGGATTTAAACTAAGTCATTAGTGTGTGTTCATTAGAGAAACAATTGGTAGGGCTGCAACAACAAGTTAATACAAGTCGATAGCAAAAAACAGCTGGCAATAAATTTCATTATTGATTAGCCGGTGTATGTTATGAAGTACGCCACAGCATGCATCATGACACATCGTTTCACAGCACAAGTAGCAAAACTATTTGAAACAATTAGCCTATAATTAGTTAAACTGATAAACATTAAATCATTTTATTTTCTTAAATTACAAAATATCTATTTTTAATATATGTTGTGTGTCCTGCTTTCGGTTCACCTTGAAGGTGCTGGAAGTCGATCTCAAAAAGAGTCGATTCTCTGATTCCAGGCACTGAAAACTAAGAGTCAAGTCCAAAGCTTCAGAGTCGATTCCACGCACCAAAAGCACATGATTTAATGTTGTTACAAAAAGTAAAATGTTGTGCGGTCTTTTGATTTTATGTGATTATGCTGTATGTTTTTATTGTGCTGTCCTATGACTATTTTTTATTTATGTAAAGCATCTTTGAGTATCTTGAAAAGCACTCTATAAATAAAATTTATTATTATTATTATTATTATTATTATTCACTTTACGCCAGCACGGCAGGGAGTATGAATTTAGCATACAAGTATTTCAGTGGATACTGGCCTTTATTTTTATTTGACTGATTGAAATTGAACAAATCAGGACTTGCGATCCAGTAAGACCCTCTTCCAGTGATTAAGACCATCAATCACTGATGTAAAAAAAAAAAAAAAAAAGTGTGCTGAACCAGTAAAGAAAAATGAACAGAATACCATGACCTTATGTTAGATTGGGTGTTAATTTGGAGGGGAAAAAAGTGGATGACAATCAGTAGTAGTGACCTGTTATTTATTTAAGACAGGTTAAGAGTTGTGTAGTTGTTTTAGTTGATTGAAATGAAAAAAAAATGTTAGTTGGAATATTTAAGAAATATACTACATATATATATATATATATATATATATAGAGAGAGAGAGAGAGAGAGAGTGTGTATTTCTTAAATATTCCAACTAATCGATTAATTGAATGGATTAAACAATTATCAAAGCAGCCCTAATTTTAGCCCTTAATTTATTTATTTATTTATTTATTTCCGCAAGAATATAAAATATAAAACAAACATTATGGTTAAGCAGTGTAAATTGCTATGGCACTATAAGTCACCATCATATTCCTCACACCTGTGTTAAGATGTGTGTGTGAAGCTGTACCTGTGTGTGTGTGTGGCGTACTGATGGTCCCGGGGTGATGATATTGACGGAGCTGGATGACTGTGTGTCAGTGCTGTTTCCTCCCTCAGCGGCGGAGAGACCCGACATGACCAGACCGCTGGAGAAGCTGCGCTTCCCGAACAGCAGGCTGAGAGTGGAGCTGGAGGAGGAGGCCTGACTGCAGCGTGGCTGAGCTGAGAGCACGGCGCCCGCCGCAGAAACACGCGGCACCTACAACGGAATATGAATCATCATCATCATCATCATCATATCACCATCAAATAATTAATTAACCTGCAATAATGAATAATAACCTGTAAATCAATAGCTGTATTCAATAAAACTAAACTAGATATGAAATACTTTACAGAAAGGTGAAGTTTCTGACCAGCAAATTAAATGTTGTGGTTTTTTTTTAAGGTTTGCACAGGAGCTACGAGATGAACGCAGCTATCATGCCCTTGCTGAGAATATGAATTTGCCTGATGATTTTTTTTGTGGTAGTGAGCTCTGCGCATAAAAAGCACAACGCACCTGGGAGAAGACAGAGGCGATGGAGGAGGTGTTGAAGGACAGCTGACTGTTGGAGAGGCGCTGCATGACGCCGTTAGAGCCTGAGCCCTGCTGGAGATCCAGGATCGGCCCTGAGCGACTGGTGACTGGGGCTCGCTGACACTGAGGCTGCACAGAGCCACTGCGATACTCACGGCGTCCTGCAGGGGGAGACACGCCCGAACATCAGACAACTCAGGAAAGAGTGTGACAAGATTAGTCTTGAGGACATTTTGAAGGTTGTAGTGCTCAGTCAATGTGATGAACAACACATGTTCTTATTCAGTATTACATTATCTTTTAAAATCTTTTGTATTACTGAAGCAGAACTGGTGAAGGTGTTGAAGGTTAGACCACAAGTGGAGGTTCATCAATTTAATACTATTAGACAAATCTGTGTGATGGGCAAAGCATTTTGTTTTGTCATATTAGAATAATGTGTGAATATTTGTAATGAGGAAACTATGAAGAAAACCTCAACCACTGTTATAATATTTTACCGTCTCCAGTATATTAAAAGAGCAGTAGAAACATGAAGTTAAATAACGATTTTCAGATTTCAGCACAAGGTTTAATTGTTACACTTTAAAAAAAATATGCTATTTTCTATATCTGCCATGCTAAATTTATAAATAATATTTGTAGTTTTCATTCATTCTTTCATCTTCAGTACGTGCTTCTGGTCAGGGTTGTGTTGGACCCGGAGTCTATCCCTTGAACACTGAGTGTGAGGCAGGACTACTACACCCAGTCCTTCACATGGCACCATGCACTCATACATTTACACGTAGAGGCAATTTAGAGTCGCCAATCCACCTACGGGCTTATTTTTAGACAGTCGGAGGAAACCCGAGAACTCAGAGGAAACCCACACGGACATAGGGAGAACATGTGAAACGCCACACAGATAGTAACCCGAGCTCAGGATCAGAATTAGTACAAACCTGATACAGCAATGCTACCCGCTACACCACTGTGCCGCCATTTTGTGGTTTTGACCTAATCAGTTTGTCTATAACCAGATACACAGAGGCACTCTGACCTGTACTGTGGTGTCGGGTGCGTGAGCTTCGTGGATGCGGCTGGTGTGTGCTGGTGCTTTGGGATGTGACGGAGTTGTGAGTATGACTAACAGAAGAGCCAGCACAGTCCACGTCTTCCATGTTCACTCCACTGTTACAACTCGTCAGATTGTCCTTCCTTACACTGACAGAGAAGAGCAGAGATATCAGGGAAGATGACAGTGTGTTTATATTCTATACAACTCAAATCACACATTGCTAATGTCATCAGGAACTGCATTTTTCTTTCACTTAAAAGATCAGGCAAAATGAAATGTATCAACCTTCAATCTTGTAACTATTCATACTTCTGTACTACTGTTTAATTACCTAATATATTTCTAGCCTTTATTTTTCTTTACCTACTTTTATTATTCATACTAAAATTGCCTTTTATTTTACACTTATTTATGTTAAGGTATTAATAAAATGCACCCTGATCTGCATTTGAAATGTAAGAAACGTGATATCTCACTGTGACGCACCGGAGCCACCGGGAGCAGAGCCATGTGCGGATGCCCTCGAGGCTGAGCGTGCCGCCCCAGACGCTGCCCGTGTGCTTGTGTGTTCCTGCGTATGAGGTGGTGAGGGCAGACACGAACATGGGGTAACCCAGCGGCTGGTCACATGACGAGTTGATCATGTTCCGCAGTGCCTGCTTTGAGTTCTGGATGCTTCCTCGCTCTGGATTACGGTTACGCAGGAAGATCAGCTCCTGCTGCTGTCCTGCCCACAGCCCACGCACACACTCTTTATTGATCTGAGAGAGAAACAGAGAGATGTTAGATGTAATGGCTATTAGAACACTTCATAAGTTAGTAGGTAGGGATCAGACCCTGATTGGGGCAATGAAGAAACTTCAGTTCCTTAGATAAAGCAGAGTTTTTAGTGTTTTCAGCTAAAATATGTTCTTATTAGTTCTTAGAGGTTTTTATGTAGCAGGTATATTTATCATACACTGGCATACTTATATGCCTGGTTTTGGATTATTGTTTTAAAGTTGCCTTAAGAATTATTTCCAATTCCACTGAGAGACACCAATACACTGCTATGTATTTATTTAAAATGAATTAAATTTCACATCTAATGAATAAAATATAATAAGAAGAAATATCACCATGGCAATCAGTAATCAATCAAGAGTTCTGAATGCCTCATCATTGCTCTTGACTTCATTGATCACGCCGTCTACTTTTATATCAGTGCTGAAATAATTGCTTTAATTCAGTGACTTTTGTTCTGTTGGCTAAATTTCTCATTTTTTATTAGCATTCAAATATTACAGCTTTGTTTGCTGCCATTTCTACACAGTAGATGTGCATCACAGATCATTAGACAGCTAATGTTTAGACCATTTATAAAAGTGAATTTATTAGGTATATGTTTATTTCGCTATGGCACACAATCAGCAACTTGATCAAGGCATAATTATGACTGCAAGCGGAAAGTATTCTTAGCTAGCTAGCAATTAAAACTTTTTCAGTCTTTAAGCAGTCTGACCATTTTTTTTTTCTTTGTTAAACTGGCTCCTTATCTGCATAACATGATCTTTCAGGCAGTAAGTTTGGAAGGATAATAAAAATATTACTACATTGTTTTGGAGAAATTTACAATATTTATATTAAAGTTGATGCATCAAAGTAATAAAAGTTATAGGCAGAAAATCCCAGTTTTAATTCTTTTCAGCTGTTTGCCACAATTGACATCCAGCGGGTTTTCCCAGATGACTACACATTTGTGTAAATGATCTATGTTCCAGAAAACATTAGACTGTCTTACCTTTATGACTTTAAAACTGAGGTAGCGTTTATACAGCATGATGATCTTGTATTCGTCGTTGCCGTCGTCCAGTGTGTGGCGTAGCGTCAGCAGTGTATCTCTGCTGGACAGCACGGCCTTACGCCACGCCGGGTCGCCCTCGTCACATATCACCAGTGAGCTCCTGTATGTACTGATGGCCTCGTAAAGCACGGCCGGCTCCTCGCTCTCCTCCAGACTCGTGAAGTGGTCCTGTCATCCATATGCACAGCAATGGATATTAATCAGCTTGCTTTCAGAAGATGAATAGGTTGCTTTTGTAGAAATGTGCAGTGCAGTAAACTAAGCAGGGTCTGAGCGGCATGTGATTCCCAGCTCAATGTTTCAGTTCTTCACTTAGTAGGTATGGAGGAAACATTTATAATCTGTGTATCCAAAGTATACATATTAACATGAGTGTTAGTGAATCTGACAAAAGAGCCCTTTTTCATCAAGCTTTATAAGGGTGCTTATAATTCACATAAAACTCATATCAATTTTTATTCATTCATTCATCTTTATTAACTGATTTATCCTGGTCAGGTCTGTAGTGGATCCGGTTTCTGTCCCAGGAACACAGGCATGAGGCGAGAATAAAAGTCCCTGATGGGATGGCAGTAAATCACACCTCACCTGTTCACACTCCTGGAAATAACCTGGACGTTCATTTAAATGTCTCACTCCTGGTGTTTACTAGTGACATGACTGAGCCTGCTTATTGTGTTTGATATCCTGGATTGACTCTGGTTTGTTTTTGTTACTGATTTTGTCCCTGCCTAGTTTAATCTGTTTGCTGATCACCTGACCTGTCCCTATTCTACATTTGGGTTTGCTTTGCACTTTCAACTTGTTTTAATAAGTGTTTTAATAAGACCTGCATTTGAGAAAAATAGTTGATAGTACTTTACAGCTTATAATGAGAAATAAACACATGAACTACTAAGTGATTAAATGTTAAATGCAATTTTTCAGTAATTCATGGTAAATGTTATAGGGGTTTACAATCATTCACAGGTCATTACTAGTCCTAACTTCAGTGAGCCAAGCCATAATGCATGTTCTTAAGTCGTCATAAGATTAATGATAGCAATTTATTTTGTCGCTTTACTTTTTTTTCATTTTAGAGTTTATAGAAATTCTTCCGAATACTTTGTTACAATTTGGAGCGTAGTCGTAATGATTTATGAATTGGGGACGTCAGTTTTATTTCAGTTTCTTGCTCCCTGTCTTCCTAGCAGCACTCCACACATTCATACCTGATGAAGTTTGAGGCTCATCCTAACCGCTGGTGCAACCACCTTCTGGAGCAGATCCATGTCAGCAAAGACCCACTCGTCCTTTGTGGCGACGCGGAAATCTCCTTTAAACAAGGTGCTGAAGCCGTACAAGAAGGACTCCAAACTGAAAGAGAAACAACAGTGAGAGCTCATTAAACACCTGATCCATAATTAGATTGAGACACTGTATAACATTCTCACCACATGAATGAGTGTGTCTGTCACTCTGACCTCTGACGCAAAAAGTAACACTTTATGTGAAAGTATTATAAAGGCTTACGCTGGGCCCTTTCCAAGAACTGCATAAATATTTTACAAACGAGTTGGGCTGATACTTTTACCATATCAACTTGCAGCTAAGATAAGATACATCTGAGTATTTGAGGGTTAAGGGTTTTGCTGAAGAACCCAACAGTATAAGCTTAGCAGTGCGGGGATTTGAACTAACAACACTCTGATGAGCAGGTAAATGCCTTAACCTTTGAACCACCACATCCCTATTAAGATGGACACCAAGCAAGGAAGAAAATACCTGTTGGACATGTTATGCGAGGCAGTGCCTAGAGATCTCCTGCCTAGGACCGACAGAGCAAAACACAACGTGACCAGCAGAGAATCCTCATCACAGTCCACCGGCTGAGAACAGAAAAAACACACACTCACTTCACTACTTGGCCATAAAAAATTTCTGTTAGCATAAATGAATCGCAATATAAATGAATTCAAATACTCTGATGTGATGTGTCTCAAAGGTGTAGTTATAACTTTGAGATATTATTCCAAAATGCAAAACATATCTAAATCTTTCAGTTGAAACAATACTGTGATAACAGTATCTCACTTGCTCCATCTTGCCGGCGCAGTACTGGATCCACTCGAGATAGACGTTGCAATAGCTGGCCCTGGTGACGCCTTGCAGGCAGTGGACGTAGTCCTCATCAATCTTAACACTGAAAACCACTGGGTCTCTCTCTATATGGTGCCATTTACTGTACGGCTGCAGGGCCTCGTGGATCGACTGCTCCTTAAGCCATGTCTGTAGCTTCGGGTTGATCACCAGATAGTAGATGATACTCTAAAGACAGAAAATGTAGCATAGAAATTCTTTTGTGTCACGTCAACTACTACATCATAGAACATCCCTCCATGCATTCCCTTACTTATATGGTACAGCTACTGAGCTAAAGTCCAATACTCCACAGTTTTATTCTTTACATACTGTATGACAGACTAGGCATGATAAATAGAGACATGCATCTTGGATGCTTCAAATTATAATCAGTGCCTCTACATTCCATTTAACAAAGCTGAGAGGTTTGAAAGTATTTGTGACTTAGCAAATGTCATGCACATCATGGCAAAAGTGAGGACATTTGGCTGAAGGGCAGGCATAAATACTGTAAATTCAGGATTTTTGTAAATACAATATTGATGTCAAAACATACAGGCAATTATTGAACATTCGGTTTATGAACATTCAGTATCAGCACATTGCCTTGTATATTTCTATTTCTATTTGCGTATCTTAACTTTGCTCTACTTTGTTTATGTCAGCTTCAGTACAGCAAATCTGATCATTATGATCAACACCCTATCTAGCTCATGGGTAGTGCAATACAGTAGGTTTAAAATTAAAACCGTAAGCTAGGGCTGCGTATTTGTCAGTGAATCTCAATATATCATCAAGTATATAATGTACTAGAAAAATAGCCCATGATTCATATGACACAAATTAGGAAAAAAAGGTCAGGAATGAGGAGCCACACCTCTTTAGATGCCCAAATCAACTCAGTGGCATATACCAATATACTTTTTCTCAATAAATGCTATTTTGAATCAGAATAGCTGTATAAATACCAAGACTGGTGCAATTTGAGACAATACTCCAAGCTGACATGTTGTCAGTGATTTATGGAAGAAATAAAAACTATCCAAGACAAAATTCAACAGCTGTTAAAGTCATGCTGTCTGGTTGAATCCACTCTGACCTTATACTATAAGTGGAAATAATATTATAGTTATATCCATCATACCGTGAAATAAAATATAAAACATACTATGAACCAGTCCAACCTTGTGATAATTCAGACCTATGGAAACAGGTGTAAGGCAGCACTAATGCAGGTGATACCTTGAGGTAGTAGGTGATGAGCAGTTTGCGTAGGTCATAGAGCTGCAGCATGGTGGCTGCGTTGTTCTCACTGATGCTGTAGCTCTGAAGCACGTACTTGGTGGTGGTGAGCTCCCAGGCGAGCCAGCGCAGATTAAATGCAGCATTACACGAGAGAACATGGGCCAGGTGACCCGGCTCGCAGCAGCAACAGCCCTCGTCCTCCTCCACGCCCTCAGTAATGGCCTCCACCTCCCGCTGCTGACAGTACGTGCCTGATCAGTTAACACAAAGAACAACAGTAAGTGTTTCTACTAAAATATTCTACTTATTATAGTTTATCAAGTGATTTTATGTCTTATATCTGAGAGAGACAGATGGACATGGACAGATAAAAAGAGAGGAACCAGAATGTGGTTTACTAAAATAATTCCATTTGAAAAGTGCACCACAAAAGATGTTCCTCAAGGGTTCTTTGGATGGTTAATGGTTTCAGATTTCTAAAGAGGTTTTACTTGGAACATGTTTTAAAACATGTTCACATCCAGACCACAGTTCACCAGTTGATGACCTCTGCTTTAGAGTTTATATGAATTCTGTTTTCCAGTGTCTACACTGACTTTCTACACTGACTTTCTCCCCAATCCTGGGTAAAGTCTGAGTAAGTTTTTCCCTCACCAGTCACAAGGCTGTATTTTTAGAATTAAACTTGACAGTACCAAATGTTAAAATATATTGCAACTGCTTAACTGTATTCTGCATTGTTTTGATAATAAAAGAGGGTAAGCCTCTTGTTATATGCATTTAATAAAATATGCATTTTTTGAAAATATCCAGCCAACATACTGTCAAGTTTTCCGTCTCACTCTATACCTCCTTACCCCTGAACTCAAGACCTCTCAGCTGGAAGGTGACAAGGCCGTTGCCAACCTCTATGATGTGTATGAGAGCATTGAGGTAATCAGAGGCCAGGATGAAACAGTCGCCTGTGCTGTAATTCCCCCAGCGGCCCAGCAGCAGATCCCCGCACAGAGAGTGCTGCAGCGAACGTGTCAGGTACTCATAGAAGATCGAGTTCAGATTGTTATCATCACAGCCTGGAGGGAAAAAATGATTTCTTATCAAGTGAATATATCTAGAACATAGTCGAATTTGTCATGATAAGATTACATCAAACCAATCATTAAGCATATTTCTAGAAATGTACTACTAATTGTAAGTGTGAAATATGTCAGTTGGCAGAAAAAAATGCTTAAGATAAGCAAAATTATCTGCCAATAGAACGAGATTTCATGCTTGAACTGTCTAGAAATAGCCTTAATAATCTAGTACATTCAGGATTCACATACACTTCATATCCTTTTGCAGCAGTGCTGGGACAGGGTGCTTTCATTGTAATGGCTTTATTAGATGTGAAACAAGGCTTTTTTTAATATAATCTATCAGCAATCTGCTGACTCAAGAGCAAAACCATTGTTCTCATGTGTACATCTACATTATCTGCTCTAGAGTTAAGCATGTAAAGGTTATTTACCGGTATCCTTGTCAATCTGAGACATCAGTCTGCTGTTGGAATTGTCGATACGTTTTGTGCTGAAAATGACAACAGCCTCATCAACTCAGCTGTACTCAAGCATGAAAAGTAATTCTGCAGTCATTTAAAAAAAAAACATGTGGACACTAGCATTTGAATATACAACACAGTAATCTGAAAGACTTGCTTCTGCAAAACGTTTATATCTAGTCATTGAACCCTGCATTTTGAGTGCAAGAGGCTCTTACTTGTAGTTTCTCTCCCAAAACTTGACGGGACGTGGGTAGGATGTGATGAAAATGGCACTGCCCAGAAACGGGCTCAGTGGAGTGTAAAAAACGGTGGTGATTAATGTCTGCACCAGCAGCATGGCAGAATCTGAGTGCCTCTGTTAAGGAAAATCCAAACATCTGAACTAATGAGTAAATAAATGGTTATTTAGCACTCAAGCACTAACAATAACTTGAAAGGCCGTAAGTCAAAAACATTAATATAGTGAAAGTTACACATATTCAGAGTCGGGTTACACACCTGCCTAAGTTGAATTTATGAGCTCCCCATTCAGATTATGCAAAATAACTGTGTGTAGTTTATATCTTTGAGATTGTCAGATTTTTACTGAGTAGAAGCATCAGATATGGGGTTCTTCAGTAGCATCTAGACCACCGCCTTTAAACATAAGGGCTTGCTTTTAGGTCCCAAAAAGAGATTGAAAACATGGACTAAAGAAGGATTTTTTTCTTTCCTGTCAAATATAATGTGATTTAACATAAAAACAAGAGACAATTTGAAAATGAAAAATAAAAAAGCATAATATGATGATTTATAAACGAGAAGATGGCAAGCACTGAGATAAACATCTAATATCTAATACACTGACAATATATTGCTGCATATTGTGATTACATCAAACTGTCAGACAGTGGCACTGTGCCGATATACTGTAGCACAACAAAATGGGCTTAAGTCCAAGTTTAGGCTCATGCGTAACTGAGACATGCCTTTACTTTACTCAAACATAACTGCCTGCAAAGTGCTTAAGTCTGTAGGTCAGAATACTGGGCAATTTCGGTAATAAATTGTCATACACATGTTTAACTCAACTCTGAATACTGCCCCAAATATGTATATGATATTCTGTTTTTCCATTCAAATATTGGTCAGTAACAGTTTTTACACACAGTAATTACAGCACGCAGGTCAGACTGTAAGGATCACGTGGAACGGCGAAGGGCTGGGCGAAGGCGTGAAAAGCGCTGCCCCATGCTATCTGCATGGAGCGATGTAGACTAGAACAAAGTGCAGCTTGTGCAGAAGATCCAGAGCTGCAGACAAAGACACAGACCAGCTGACAATAAACAAACACTGTTATTTGGGCCCTTAAGCACATTCTGAGCTGACTCTGCAATCAACATGGATAACTGATACTGCTCTACAAGATGGCAAAAAAACAATGGAGCTGCTTGACTGAAAATCCGCAGTTATGTTTTAGACACAAATGAATGCACTATAACTCTATAAATAATGAAGAAGTAGTTCAAGTAAGCATGTCATAATTATCTAAGGAGCTTAAATCCCCTGGACCCTGGAGTTGTAAGGTGGCAAAGCTACCCACTGCACTAATGTGCCCTCATCCATTTGTATGTAATGTACAACAATTAAAACTTGCTTACATTTCCTACAACAGTTTGGAATACTTTGGAATGAATGATTCTGAAGTTGTTCTGTGCATAATGTCTCAGCCAGCAGAGCTCACCTTGTGAAGACTATGGACATGAGGAAGAGGAGAGTGACAGAGGTCTCAGAAGCCTTGCTGTAGTCGAACTCGAAGAAAACGATGGTGAAGATGAGCCGTGAGGAACTGGTAGCTGGGGTTGCAGGAAGGACGAGCGCAGAAGCTTCATCCCAGCAACTGTCATCAATAAGACATCACAGCTGGAGCGAGACACAGACACCTGAGAAACTCAGTGCAGAGGCAAGACACAGCCAAGCAAAGCACAGAGACATCAGGACAGGACGGGAAGCTAACAGCTAACTCTGACATGCGCCTAATGCTAATAAGAGCCAAAAACTAAATTTGAGCAAGAACTGATGCTAACAATACATACATATAAATATCTTTAGATTTTTAAAAACTCATTTTTTACTTGTTCAAATCCAGAAAAATGTGGAGTGATCTTTTTTTGCCAACTGCTTGGTCACAGTGATCATTCCAAGTCGAGTTATTTTCATTTATTAGTTTTTAGTTTTGGGTCTTGTTTGTGAATTAAAAGCCAAAGTAAAAATGTCTTTCCTGCTCTACTAGGACACATGGAAATTTGACATGAGCTTCCCTTTTTAAAAGGTTGTGCTTAAGTGTATAAATTATGAGTGGGATTTTCTAATCCAACGCTGCACAGACACTTACTGTATACCCAGCTTTTTCCGGTGGCTGAGGGCGAAGCCATCATTAGTGAGGGCACTGAGCACAATGGCAGGTACACCACATACTTCTCAAAGCTCAAGAGTCCTACATAGAGCCGCTCGAACCACATCAGCTGAGCATCCTCTGAAATGCATCCATGAGACACACACACACACACACACACACACACACACACACACATATACAATGAGGCATTGCTAGATACAGTGGTGCTGGTGATGAATCAAAGAAACGTATCTGCAAAATGTGGCATAGTAAAGTCCGGAGCAAATAACAAATGATCAAAATATGAAATCCATAGGGCCATGTTCCACTGTACATTATGCAATTTTTGGCCCCATAAAACTGGAACTGTGCTTTTACGATTGGCCACAGGCCCAGTACAAAGGTTAAAGTTTTACAGATTAGTGTGCCTGTCCAAAATTGGCACCAACAGGACCTAATGGCCAGTTACATTGGTGCTATGGAATACTATGTATTGTTATTGTGGACGTCTGTACAATTTTGTCCGTCAATTTTGCCAACAGTGGGTTAAAATTAAACTTATCATCGCCAGCAAGGGATTTTGTCTTTGATGAAGTTTCAAAACCTTTTATGTTCTCCAATGATGAACTGAACAATGATGTTATTGGCAACAATGGTGTTATGCCCAAAATAATGGCGTAGTCACTTTTTCATTTGTCTCTGAAGTTGGCAGAAAATGAACTAGTACTAGAAGCCCAGGTTACTCTGTCCTGTTTGAGTATTCCCGTTATTGAATGTACACTGGAAAAAAACCAAAGAGTCATATCTGCCAAGGAATGTGTAATCATAAAACATGAAACCATACATTATAATCCAACTACTAATACTGCAAGTAAACTGTGTCGCTAATGTTACACTGAACATTAACCCAGCCTCATCTTATTAATCACTTACTCATACTAAAGTACAATTCACGAAATGTATTTACGAGAGTGACGTATAGAATAAGGACAGCACTTACCTGTGGGTTCAAACTGGGAGTACTCTTTACTCTTAAGCACTGGCTGTGAGAGCCCACAACCAGGGATGATGTTTGCGTACTGAGGGATGAGATAGTGGGTGACGAAGCCACGGTTTGCTGCAGGGCATACAGCACTATGGTGACAAAGGGCTGTATTTAAAAAAAAAGAAATGTTATTGAAATGTCGCAACCTCATTTACTATGCATATGCTATAATTATAATCTCCAAAAATGATTGCATGACTAAATTAACTATAAGCACCCAGGACAAAAAACATTTTGGAATGTGTTCTGCTTGGAAACACTGACCAATAACTGACCATTCATCCAAATGCACAACCTAGTGATAGTGAGCAGTAAGGCTACTGCTATTGGTTGATGTAAGTCGTTTTTTTTTTTCTGGAAGCTTATGTTGTTCATAACTAAAGCTTATATCATTAGGATTGGGAATCATACATTAATGTAGTCTGGAAAAAAATATCTATGCCATCAGCGCTCATCTACTGTCCAAATAATTTTATGATATTTAATTTAAAAAATCAATATTTTAAAATCAGAAAAGCTCACCCTTAAAGAGGAGACAGGACGTACTGGCGAGTAACAGCAAAAGTCAAAACTGAAGCGACGGTGCATACAAGCAGATCAGAGATCAGTATCTCTCTCTAAGAAAGGAAAAGAGCCACAGTCAGGCAATCAGACCAGCAGGGCTCCATCTGCACCATATTAACCATAATGGTCCTTACCACTGAGCTCTGGAGCTTCTTTGGAAGAGGATCTTCATTCTCAGAGGGCTCTTCCTCCACCTCGTCTTCCCCCAGTGCTGGCATGAATATGGACTTAAACAAAGTGCTGAGGTGAGGGACACAGAAGAAATAGTATTTATTAATTAGGTGTGTAATATCAGATGTATCTGGCTCTTGCAGAGAAGCATAATGTAACACTCTAGCTGAGAAATACACTATGCAAATAGGGTTTTCTTACAATAGTACAGACGGGGTCACTGCTTTGTCGACTGAGATGATAAGACAGGGCTACCAGCAGAGCACAAAACCCAGAGAACAGGGCTGGGACTGTGCTGCTCGTTCCAAGGTTCCTGCACACATGAGCAATGGCAATGAGAAAGAAGTCCAACTTCACCCCATGGTGACAGTTGTATATGAACTGAGTGTGTCTGACTAGGCTTAGAACTGAACCCTAACTAAACTAAACTGATTATTTCCTATAACATCACACCTCATTGTGTTTTATTCCTTACATATTAGATATTCTACTGATTCCTATTAATTATCAGATGTACCAATGCGTAATGATGAGTTAGCTGACTGATTCATACATTTAGAACTCACCAAATGAGCGCAGTTGTTCATATTTGTTACAAATAAAATCAATCACTCAGTTGTATGTAGTTAGTAGTTGGTAAAATAGCCTATTTATCTATTTAAGTGGGTGACATAAATAGTCACATCCATAAAACTAGGCTGTAAAAAAGGGGACAGGAATTTTACAGTTTCACTTGAAATCAGAAAAATACCATTGAACCTTAGCCACAAATGCCACTCCACTTACGTCAGAGCAGACGTGTTAATTCCTGACCACAGAAATATCAACTAGGCAAGAAAAAACTGGCCCATGCCCCACTATTCAACCATCCAGCTCTTCTCGTATATCATCCTATAATTACAGGGCAGTAACAGTGTAACACAGAATGTTTTTTAAATTAAACCACCACCTTCAAGCGCACCACGACAGAATCCATACAGTAATGTTAACACCAACAGACCCTCCCTACTACAGTAGAAGGCTGAATACAGTCCAGTTGCAGCTAAGAAGAAAAGAGAAAAGGTCAGTGACAACCTCATTAAATTGGTTTATAACTTGTACTAAATTACAGAAAATTGTTACAAACCTGTTCCACCAAAAAAGTGTATATCAATTTGCTCGAGAAAGTAAATAACAAATGTATTGATTTGTGGGAGAGGGCAAGAAGGAAGGTTATTGGAAAGCAGTATGATAAATCCTAAAAGGAGCAAAGGTAAAAGTAAAAGTAAGTATACATACATACATACATACATATAAAATACAAATACTGAAATACATTTTTATATTAAAATAAAAATATTAAAATATATATTCTTTTTTGCTTTTTTATCAGTGTATCTCTGAGTGGTCATTTTGATTAAACACCTCCCACTGATTTACTTTAAGTTTAATATTTCTACTGGTCCTTTAAATACTAAATACTATTACATTTAGCATACAATCTTTTCTCAATTTTTGCATAAAAGTAATAATAGATAATAATAGTAACAATATTTCTCCTTATTCACTCTGACCAATGACCCTATATGCTGCACCACGTGGCCTTACCCAAAGAAAAGGGGGGGAGAAACAACGTCAAACAAGGTATGAATTTTCATTTGAAATTTACCCAGAATTGTTTGTCCCAAACAAATGTTTAATATTTATCTAGACTGAATATTAAATTACCAATAAAAAAAACAACATAATGCTCAAAACCTGCCAGGGATGTATTATGCCATAGAGCATGTTTATCAAGACAGATTTTCACCCACAAGTAGCTCATGAGCCGCTATGGGCCGAAGAACAGAACAATGACAATGACTATGACTAAGTATTTAACCAGCCATAATACTGCCTGCTTTCATTAACTTTGGGAGGACACACTGTGCTCTCAGCACGCTAATATGATTAAAGTTTTATACTAAACAGCAGTTATTTTTGGCTATTCGCAGTACAACTGTGCCATAAAAACAGCAATTCAAAACAGATGAGGAAAATGTAGCTACTACTCTACTACAGTAATGTAAGAATTTAGTAAATATACATATTGTTTCTTTAGAGAATGAGAAAAAATGAGAAAAATCTTAATACATCTATTATTTAAAAAAAGATGTGCAACCCTTTAATACATCTAATACTTACCAATTAAAATATCTTGTACAAACTAGGAGCATGTCGACATTACAATCGTAATGCCGTATAAGGTGAACACAGGAAGGTCTGATCTTTTTAGCTTCAACTCCAGAATCCAAATAAGGCCACAGAACATGCAGAAATATGCAGCTCGACTGTAGGCAATGATTCGATTATGTCCTCCGAAAAACAACAGCCATAAAAGGTGGTGAGTCCTAAATGAACCCCATTACATGCCATAATTAATGCTGTTCTGATTCGATTGCACTCACATGAGTAGGTGATGCTGCGTCTGGCTGGACACTCTGCAAAAACAAAGAACAGTTTATAACAGCCTATAAACAGCAACAAGTCGTCCATTTACTGAACAGAGCTGTAATACGTTAGAGACAGTACAGTACACAGAGCTACACTACCTTTAATAAGGAGTACTGACAGCTGGCCATGACCAGGACAAAACTGGAAAACCCAAAAGTCCTTAAAGGCAACATGGTTCAGGAGCACAAAAGCCCAGAAAAGCAACCAGGAATGCTAAAAACACAGCAGCCATGTTCTCCTCTTCCAGTCCTGATTCCTGTAAGAACCAGGAAATGCTCAGTTTGGTTTCAGATGCTTTATATCCAAGTTAATGTACAACAGTAAATTTCTGACCTGGTCCAGCAGCGCCATTTAAGGTCAGCCGGATCGTACAAGATGTTGATCCATTTCCCAGGAAAAATTTTCATCTTATAGTAGAGCTTCCGAGATGGCTTCTCCTCAGTAGTCGTGTCAGAGGAGTCGTCAAGAGAATCCTCCTCCTGCAGTCGAACAATATAAGCACACTATGACAGACGGACCTGTCTTCATCTGAAAGCTGCTCATTTACATACAATTAATAATAATGTGTAAATATCATAACAAAGAAAAACCTCACAATACAAGTAAAAAAATCTCTGTAGAATTCGCATTACATTTATGGTATTTGACAGACACCTTTATCCAGACGCGACTTACACTTATCTCATTATACACCTGAGGCAGGTGAGGTTAAGGGCCTTGCTCAAGGGCCCAGCAGTGGGCAGGTTAGCAGTTTTGAACTCACAACCTTCTGATTGCTAGTTTAACAGCTTAACAATGAGCTACCACTTCTCTAGACATCTTTAATGACATCAGTGGACCACTCCAATGACATTTATCTACACATTATTACACAATAGAATTTTTGATGACCCATACACATAACTAAATTCACTGTACAATGTCAGTAGGACACTCTATTCTCTTATTAAGTATGTGCATCTATTCTGCTCTATTCTATTTTACTCTATGTTACATTATTCCACCCTAATACATTCTATTGTATTCTACTCATCTATTCCATTCTACTTGACTCAATTCTATTTTATTCTCTTCTGCTCTATACTCCATTAATAAGTATCTATTCTATTCTATGCCTTTCTATTCTACTCCCTTAATAATTATGTATTATACTGTGCTATATTCTTTTCTATTCTATGATACTTTATTCTACTTTACTCTAACACATTCTACTGTATTCTACTCATCTACTTGACTCTATTCTATTCTATGCCATTCTATTCTATTCCTTTAATAATCATGTATTATACTGTGCTATATTCTACTCTATTCTATTCTATGATACTTTATTCTACTCTAGTGTAACTCATTCTACTGTATTCTACTCATGTAGTTGTCTCTATTCTATTTTATGCTCTATGGCCAGTATTAGCTTTGTATAAATTCTATGGCCAGTATTAGCTCTGTATAAATTCTATGGCCAGTATTAGCTCTGTATTAGCTCTATGGCCAGTATTAGCTCTGTATAAATTCTATGGCCAGTATTAGCTCTGTATAAATTCTATGGCCAGTATTAGCTCTGTATTAGCTCTATGGCCAGTATTAGCTCTGTATAAATTCTATGGCCAGTATTAGCTCTGTATTAGCTCTATGGCCAGTATTAGCTCTGTATAAATTCTATGGCCAGTATTAGCTCTGTATTAGCTCTATGGCCAGTATTAGCTCTGTATAAATTCTATGGCCAGTATTAGCTCTGTTTACTGCTGATATATTTCATTTACTGATTAAATTTTTCATTTCAATATTTTTACTATCACTGACATCTCACCTCCCTCAGTATATGGTCTAACACATGAGTCTGTGCTGAAGAAATGCATTCTCCTGTCCAACTGGGAGATGAGACATAGGATTTCTTGCCTGAAAGATCTCGGGGTGTGTTCTCCTGGGCCGAAGCCGGTGAGCTGGAATCATGCGGCGCTGAAACGGACAATCGGGATGCCCACCCACTAACCCATCCTGGCCCTCCGAGTTGGAGGACGTGGAAAGGAGATCACTAACCGAAGGTAATAAGGCAAAGCAAAGGGAAAGATAATCATGCAGGTCAACATGCAGATTTGAATTTCTTTAGCTACAAGCAATGGCTGCAATCTCTGCCTGGTGACCCAGAGCACTGAATATTAGCCTTAAATTTTTGGAATAGGTTTGACAAAATCTGATAAGACATTCCAGACTTTCCACTGTACCATACGTTCCCCGTGATCAGTTCAGCTCCAAGAGGTAAATTTAACGCCCTTTCATTGTACAGCTTTCGAGGTCTGTCTCCTGAAAAACATTTCCCATTTCCTATTAGTCTTGGCTCCTCATTTGGAAATGACTTAATAAGAATAATTACTACTTTTGCCATGTTTAAAGTGTCACATTGGTATTTTTTTTACTATCTGTCACTTACTGTGCACTGTGTGGAAGGTATAAGCCTCCTCTTTAGATGTTGCTTCTGGTCTACAGATGACCTGCAGCATTGAGCTCTCTGATTGAGACGTCTGAGAGGGCAGAGAGTCATAGTCTGGATCCCTCTCCTTATCTGTCTGAGGACTGGAAGAGTGAAGAGAAAATGGTAATTTATGCATTGTTTTTGACTGTTCAACAGTATGGTTTTGTTAGTGTGTTAGTTGGTGTGTGTGTGTGTGTGTGTGTGTGTGTGTGTGTGTGTGTGTTGGGGGGGGGGGGGGGGGGGGGGAAGAATTATTGGTGAAATTACAAACTAGCTAGGGCTCCATAATATTGACAATTATATTAGTGTATTATACGTGTTTTTGCTACAGAAATACTGGGACTGATATATGAGTGGTCCAGAATACCTTTAAATTCTTGAGCTAACTTGATACTGGTTAAAGATAAACTAGAATGTTCTGATAATTATGCGCTTGTTGTACAAGGTGTTTACCATAAAATCAACTACTAAAAGAAAAACAACAGAAATGAATATGTTTAAGACTCATCTGTAAACTACTGAATAGAAATGTTCTGTCTGAATAGACGTCCAATAATTAAGGAACAAAGCATAAAAGGGTGTGCTGTTGTAGGAAAATAATCAACGACAAGGTGGTGTGATGCAGTCCGATGTGAAATGGAGTTACTGTTATCCGGGAATCTAGTATTTTTCAATAACAGCATGTCTGGAAGTGTTTTCTTCCTCTTATTCCACAGTAATTTGCCAACAATTACAATTTTTAATTTGTTCCTGAATAACATTTCATGCTTTTTAATCAATTATAGTTACATATAATGTTGTGGAAAGTCTGCAAAACAAGTTAGTTCTTGTTATCACTTACATTATAGTAGCTATAAACAGTCATTCCCTCACTAACCACCCTTTTTTTCTCTCTCGAAGTTTACTGTATAAGACAACAAAACGCTGCTTGTCATGTTACACAGAAACCAGAAAGTGCAATGTCCCCTGTCCTGAAGACCCTCCTATTGTGGAAAACATTAATATTAATTGCCACTTGGAAAATATAGTCCGAGCTTTGTGCATTGAAACACTGTAAATCCCACCTGTCAGGAGAGACGATGGGAATCCGTTTCTCTGGAAGGCTGTGCAGTGTGTCCGTAGCCAGACTGTTCGGAGGGTTTGGAGGACCTTGCTGTCCAGCCTCATCTGTGCTTTCTAAGTTCTTCACCAGCATTGTAGTCTCCTCTGATAAGAATCAGAACCAGGACCAATAAGAACAAAATACCTCTCATATCATAGCGTCAAAGAGAAAAGGCAACATATCCGTAAAAATTTCAATTGCACTGTATGTACAATTAAAATAAAGTGATCTCGAAAAAAATAAAACTATGGTTTATCAAAAGCTGACATTTCAATAGCCTATCAAAAAGCACTGATTTGGAGAATGTTACATTGATGTTACAGTTACAAAACATACGTATTCTATATATTTGTGAAGTGACTTACCATTTCAGTTTGTGCACACTTTGGCTTACACTCTCTCTCCATATATTTCCTAAACTATTATCTAAGCCAATATCAATTCAGAAGTTCATCGGGATCTCTCTACCCACCCTTGACACCTCTAAACATAAGTACTGAATCCACAAGGTCACCAGCATTGTGGATGACCCCTCTCACACCTCTCAAGGACTCTTTATCACTCTGCCATCTGGCAGAAGATACCGGAGCATCCACCACTAGACTCCCCAACAGCTTCTTTCCTGAGGTGCTCTCCAACACCCGCCTGGACTAATCCCAACTCCCACCATCATACAACCATCAGTACAACCTTGCATCTTAAAATTACAGCATGTCTATCTGATAGACAATACTGTTGTGCTGCAATGAAACCAATCTTGCTGCTACACTTTTTCTCCGTCTATTTTTCTATCAGAACTGCATTACGAGGTAGCATCTATAAACAATTGCACTGTTTTTTTTTCCACAGAATACAGTTCTGTTGTCCTGTTGTTTCGCAATTTATGTACTCCTGTATACCATCATACTGCACTGTGTTGCAGCATGATTCTGAAGAAACAACATTTCGTTCCAGTGTTTATAGGAGGAATGATATCCAAGGATATTCTTCTTTGATAAAGGCAAAAATGTCCTGTTACTGTACTACTGTAAATTTTCTTTGACCTTGTTCTTGATCAAACTATGGCAAGTTTCAGACACTCCTTTTATTGTTGATCAGTTTTGATTGTACTCTACACATTTTTTTAAAATTCACTTTTGACTCCCAAACGATTAAATGTAAATATAAATCCACTTATGTCTTCTCTTTTGCTGGCCAGCATGGACATTATTAGTGGAGCTCATCTCAGTGGTTTCAACATCACACAGCCTCACAGTGATCCTGATGCATCCATTAACTGCAGTCCATTAACTGCAACCCATTACTGTGACATGATGATAAAAGTAGCTGGCGTATGTTTCTACTGAACTGTATAGGCTATTGCCTTAAATTCCAATTTGATTTATAAAAGATCTGATTTTTCATGTTTACACATCTTGATCAAAAACAGATCTGTGTCACATTTTGGGTAAACATCAAATCTGCACCACTTTAGCCCTGTAAAGTGGATGTAGTCTATGCATTGCCCATAATTTCTGCTTATATCACAGTAAAGCACCTATATCACAGTAAAGTTAGCTGAAATCCTGGAGGATTTTGAAGGCAGTTCTTAAAGCATGTATCCAGCAATGTAAAATCTTTCCTCTGAAAATATCAGACTGATTTTCATTATCTCCAACAGCTAATGAATTTTACTCAGATTTGAAACAGCTCTGTAAGTTCTTTTCTGGGTTTATACTAATGTATTGACGATCTTATTAAATTGTCATAATTTACTGTGGAATATTACTGAAGTAGATACAATGATCTCTGTAATAGAAACTTTCATTGCTATTCCAGAAGTTCATTGAAAGCTGCTGTTACAGCTTGTCCACACAAACATGTATACGTTTGGAAAAGTGATTTTTGTATCAAAATGATTTTTTCTGTGTTGTTGTATCATTTCCAACATGTTCTCTGTACACACTATAACACAGAGAAGATGTCCATATTAGGAATTTGCAAGTAGCATGCAAAACCATCTGTGCATGTTTTCTGCATGTCCGTATGGGTTTCCTCTGGGTTCTCCAGTTTCCACCCACCTCTCAAAAACATGCCAGAAGGTGGATTGGCTATGTTACACTGCCCTAGGTGTGAATGAGTGTTTGAATATATTTGTGCATGGTGCACTGTTGAGGATTTCCAATATAAACTCCCAGTGTTCCAGGAATGAGCTCCAGATCTACCGCAACCCTGAGCAGGGTGAATGAATGAATGCAGATCTCAGTCGTATAACAGTGAATAAAAAGTAATGCTGTGTTTATATGTCATAGCTTTGTTCAAATGAATGACCAAAACAGCACCAACACAACAATCAAATTAACTTATCCTTCATTTTAGATGTATTGGGTTGGGGTCAGAGGACAACTAAGAGCTAATCACCAAATGACAGATATCAACATTTTTAAATATCTGGACAGTATGCACAGAAGGCCAAAGCAAAATAAAAATCTTTAAATGTATCCGTATTACTGTGGACAGCATCTTGCCCTTACAGATGCATATTGCAAATCTAAAATTCTCATTGCAAGTCTGTGGATAATAGATGTCTCATAACAAGCCAATCATACCCCTCCCAAAAAAAGACTAAAGACTGACCATCTGTTTTAATTTTCTGCTCCTCCTTCTGCTCATCCTCTGTCTGCTTCCCTCCCCCACTTCTGGTACTGTTGATGGACTCCAGCATTGAAACAAACTCCACAAAGTTGGACTCATTGGGCAACTGGCCCTCTTTGTCCTCTAAGTCCGACTTAGATGAGGTCATGGTCTGCAGCTTGGATTTGGCTCGGTGGCCAATCAGGACAGCGTCCCTTCCACTGTCAATGCTAAGTCCTCTTGCATGCAGCCTTCCTCCTCCACCACACCTCCCAAAGCCAGAAGGGATTTGCAAGAATCCATCAGTGTCTGACTTCAGCTCAGTGTGCTCGCTCTCATCTGGATGGGAGCGCACATCAATGCCCGAGGAGCTGTTATTAGTGTTCGGACTGGGATTCTCTGCCTCATGTTCATTGGACAATACTTCCTGTTGGGCAGAACTGGACCCAACTGGCTCATTTGGGTCTTGACTTTCATGAGCCACAGCCTGTTCCTGAGGAGACAATTCATTAGGATTTAGCCTCCCTTCTTTATTATCTTTGACACAGCTTTCTTCTTCCTCTCGAGGTGAATCAAAGGTAATGACTGGAATTTTGACAGGAGCATCCCCCATCTGGTCTTGCTGAGCTAGGCGGGATTGAGCCGACTCCAGGAGGCTGAGTCTGACTGACTCCTCCAGCTCCGCTGCTGTCTGAGGGTCACAGCTCATTGTGATAACGATCTTCACAGTATCATTCTCGTCCAGGCGGGTCGATAAACCAGAATTGTCAACCAGTACCACAGAGATTTCATCCGAGCAGTAGGTCTCCTCAGGCTTCTCTTCCTCCTCAGCCTCTTTAGCCGCCGAGGACCTGCTGCCAGTGTTGACGGGCTCTGGAAGTGGTGGTGTCTCTTTCTCAGCTTCTTCTTGGATCCTCTCCTCTTCACTGCTGGCAGAAGGGGGCAGGCCTTCATCAGCTGTGTCCCCTTGGGTTGGCTGTCTCTGCTCTGATTGCAAGAGTGGGGCTGATTGGTCAGTATTGGGACTAAATGCATCTTCAGGGGTCAGTTTCTCCTCAACTTCGGTTCTTTCCCTACCCGTCTTCTGAGAGGATGTGTCATCTTGGCCTGCAAAAGCCACACAGTCAAATAATTCACATCAGTGCTAGACTCTGTTATAACATTTAGTAGTATTGCTTTACGCTACACTGTATTGTTAAAAGCGTTATACAAATAAACTTTAATTGAATTGAACTGAACTATCCTCTCATCAAATAGCATTACAAGGACTACATAAAACAGATCCTCTTCAAGGTCATATGCATGGCATACATTAAAATAAAGATACCAAGAACTGTCTAGCATGACACATCTTCCAGAAATCTTGTTGTTCAAATTAAAACTGCTCATACTGACATAAAATTACCATTGAATACTGAAAGAATTGATCTAGGCTTTAACTATTTTTAAATACTGAGTATATTAAATGCATCTTAGTTATGCATGCCAGCTCTAACCCAATCCATCAGTCCCAGAGCCAGTAAAATTGTCACCTTCCAGAAGAAGGCCTTGTGGAAGAACAAAAATCACAATAAGCAAGTGCTTACACATTATGGCCAAATATAGTTCAGTGTGATTATTACTTACCCTCTATGTGTTTTGAGTCCTTTTTTGAGCACTCCTGCAGTTTTAACAGGATAAAACATATTGTTGAGCATAAAAGTATGTTTTCCCAAAAGCATCCTACTTCTATTAACCAGTATGAGTAGGAGACCACTCACTCCAATCAGTCCCGGGTCTGTTTCAGTCTGTTTCACTGTGACTTGGATTACTGGACTTGCCCTGTTTCTAGTCAATACTGTCATGGCAACACTATCAGGTACTGTGCTGCTCTTCCTGTGGGGAAAAAAATGTTTTATTCCACTGGTGTAATGACTGACATTTACCCAAACAGAGCTTCTAGATCTGTCCACAGCATTCACTTTGATTTTAAACGAGGAGAGTAGTATTCAGCCTGGTGCACCTATTAATGAATATCCTCATTGAGTATTATAATCCGTAATAAACAAGTTATCATTTTATAAGAAGAACTCAACTGTTGTGTCGTACCTCAAGCTGGCTGGACGACAGGTGTCTGAGGCATTACTCTTTTTTTCTGCACCTTTGCTGATGTCAGACACACTGTTTCGGGGCACAATTTCACCTTCATCAAACATTAGGTGAAGGCGATAGTTCACCATCTTAATGAGGATGAAGAAAACAGTCACTGAGGTACAGTAAATACTGAGGGCCAGACTGGTGGGTGGAAGAGCCTGAGGAACAATTGTAAAAAAATAAATAAACACACACACACACACACACACACACACACACACATTAGATGCTCTGTATACCAATGAGATGTTTCTGAGAATACAAGTAGGTGCCCTTTTTTTTAAATAAAGATGCTTTAGAAGATAGCGTTGCAAAAAAAGAAGAAACAAAGAAGAGTGCACTGTCAAAGTGTGGTATAGGCTTATGTATAGCTATATGTATATGCTTCATTTTATATATTTCTGGCAGATAATATACTGTGGTATTCGTGAAAAATAACCAGGAAGCATTGCAAAAACAATGCATTTGCTCTTTTATTGGCAAATAGTAACCTTATAACAGCAAACACTTATGCTAAATAAAACAAAGACATTAACTACCAACATAATGGGCAGCTGCAGGGGCTCATGGGTATGTAAATGAGCAATGCTGCAATATATTAGAAGCTAAAAAGTTAGATCCCTGGAAAAGAACTGATTTCAGTCCATATTTAGTAGCGCTATATAGAATGAAACAAATATTGGGCTGAAATTGTTTGTATTGTCTGACGATGCCAAGACGGCATTCGCAAGATTTTTTGGTGTTCACCAAAAAAAATGCACCACTACTATTCACCTTAATCCTCAATGAGAACGATGCATTGACAGACAGATCTTAGCAAAATTATGCTCGATCATTTCAAAGTTGAACGTTTGACTGAGCTGAACATTTGACATTCATATAAGTTTTTAGGAAGACAAAGCAAAAACTATTCACGTTTGTCAATCCGCATTCAAGGCCGTACGATCCCGTGCTAAAAATCTGTGCCGCTCACAGCTAGACTCGGCTTTATACAATATCAGAGTGTTTGCATATAACACAAAATACATACGTATGTTTCACCTATTATCAATTTTTTCACCCACAAACAGGCCTTCTAGATACCAGCAACACGTCAATTCGTTTTTTAATGGAGATGAAATAGTCCTTGTGACTTTATAGGCTACGCTTTCTAACTATTGCTTGCTTATTAACTATTGTTATGGTTGAGATTAAAATAGCCTAATGGGGTGCCCCGGGTGTCCTGTCTTATCGGCAAAGGAGCGGTTTTCGTTCCAACCAAACAGGAGCCACACCTGATTCCACCTATTTAATGAATATATCTTAGCCTTGTATCGACTTTAGAAATTTTGAGAAAATTTTAGAAAATTTTGAACCCTAGTTGTCCTTCTGGGGGAACTCTTAAAGTTACTGTGTAGAACCCTACAATAAAGTGTTTCCCTATCATAAAGGGTTCCAATGAGAACCCTTATTGGAAACTAACATCCTTTAATTATCTATTGAACCCTTAAGGAACCCCTGAAGAACCCCTTACTCTACGAGTATATAAAAGCTCTTGGAGGATTGGAAGGCACTTGTGCATATTAAAAAAAAATGACTGTGGTTAAAAATAGCCAGCATGATGCTACTAGCAGGCTCTGTGCCACAACCTTGTTTAGCAGCCCTGAGTACACTGCTGTGATTCCACTGCTCTGTCGCACATGACTCAACCATTCAGTAGTTATCAACCCTTTTATAAACTGGCATGTTAAAGCAGGGAAAGCATAGTGAATTGTGTAGTCTGACTGAGATACTTACTCAATACAAATGAGAATCAAGGTCTATTAAAGTAAATTTTAAATGCATGGATGTGAAAATGTATTTTTCAGATAGGTGTGATCCACAATGTTATGCCACGTTTGTCCATCTCTTAGACAGCATGCAGAGAAAATGCGCCAAAGCCAGACTGCTGGCAGCCAGAGGCAACCGAGTGCAGGGAATAGTGGAGCTGACTACTCAGGGCCAACATGGGGAAGGACTTCAGAGAGCCTGCTATCGATTTACTGTGCCTGTACGGGTTTTTAGGTAATGACAGTCATGAAAATTTGAACCTTGGCATAATAATTAGGTCAGTAGAGTGAACTTTCTATCCATAGAAACACTAAAACCTCTGGGGAATTGTGTCCCCTCTCAGAAGCACAAATGGTTCTGTCCGGGTTCCTCATAGATTTGTGGCTGATGCAGGCGTTTAAACCCGGCTTTGGCGTATTAAAAAAATATCAGAAAGGCAGAAAACAATGAAAGGGTGACAGTATTAAAAAAAAAAAAAAAAAACTGCTGTGATTTAGAAATCACAGTGACAGAAACAACTGAGAGTTCATCCGCATAATAGTATAAATACATATAATACTTTATATTCGATACACTGCAGACAGAAGCGTAACAGTATTATTATTATCAGGAAAACAGGGTGCCATTCCCTGCAGAGGTGGTACCATCAAGAATATACCTTTAGTAGCTTTAGTAAACAAATGCATTTAAAGAATTAGTGTAATAGGTAATTACAGTGCAATTATGTAGAATAAATCATGTTTAAAGGTACAGGTGAAAGATACATGTTAAAGGTATTATATAGAAAAGCATTACAATGAAAACATTCCATAGACAAAGAAGGGTGGATATAATGAGTGGATTGTATTACACTAGAATTACTCCACGTACAGTAATGTCCATGTCCTGTGTCCATGCTGGTGATTGGACCCCTAAGAAGTGTGTGTGTACTGCATATCAGATTGAGAGGAAATCCCAGTCTTATTTATGCTCATATTGCCTGTATTGACTGCTGACTCATTTCCATCCTCGGCGGAAATGCTGAACCACATGTCGTGCCTGCGCAGTGTTTTACTCACCAGATGCAGGGACAGAGGCAACATGAGCAGGAAGAGCCACAGATAAAGATGGCAGGAGTTGTTGAATTTATTCTGCTCGGGGTCGTGGTACCATCCGCCGGTCAGGGAAGCCCACACCCCCTGCCGGAGCGTCTGCAGCGCCTGCGAGCCCATCCTCACTGAGGCAGAGACTAGAGCCACATCGCCCTCACCATCGCCATCTCCTCCACTGCTTCCCCCGGGAAATCAGAACCCTACATGTTGCGGATGGTTCCACTTAGAATACAGGACCTCGAAATGCGTCGGCTTTTCTTCTCGTCCTCTCGTCGTCTTGTTGGTGTGCCATCATTAAAGGACCGTGTGTGTGTGTGTGTGTGTGTGTGGAGATCAGGAGTGTTTGTTATGTGATGTTCCTTTCTATTGCCCTCAATGAATCTTGCGCCCCCACCTCTACTCTAATTCACTGCGGTCCAGCCCTCAATCACATGTGCGCTGATATTATAAGCTGTACGGTAATGCGCTGTATAGGCTGATGCCGAGCTTCGCTATCTATTCACTATCTATCTTCACAAAAAATTACCGTAAACAACTGTAAAACATATTTACACTGAAGTACTGTAATATCTTATAGTACATACACTCCTGGGAAAATAAATAAATAAATAGGAGAGAGAGAGAGAGAGAGAGAGAGAGAGAGAGAGAGAGAGAGAGAGAGAGAGAGACAAGCCCAAAATGACAATATTAATCTTGTAATGGTCTTAACAGCAAATCATTGGTCAGGAAATTAGCAAGAATTAAACAGATGCACTCCTGAGAGCTCCTGTGCCACCATTGCTCATTTACTTTTGCTGCAGTGAACTGTTTGGGGAGAAACTAGAAACAGGGAAATTCACTTCTATAGTCTTGTTTTCCAAAAATATCTTCTGGGATGTTTTTTTCTTAAAAGATTAGTCATTATCTGGTTATCTGCCACACCTGATTCAGCCCATCAAGAGCCAAAAGACTTAAACATTTAAAGAAATCAAAGGGAAAAGCTCTCCCATGCTAACTTCCTTTATCCAATCGTTTAATTTTTGCTCATTTCCTGACCAATGATTTGTTGTCAAGACCATTAAAAGCTTAATATTTCACCATTTTGGGCCCAGGAGTGTAGTATAAATTAACACATAATCCAGGACATTTGCTCATAAGGCTGAGGGTTTTGTTGTTGTTGTTGTTGTTGTTGTTGTTTTTTTTAATGACGTACAGTTGATGCAGGATACAATGAGCTGAAGGTTAAGGCTTTGCTTAAGGACACAACCATGGTGGTTTGGCAGTGCTGGGACTTGAACATTTTTGCTCTGTAACTCAAAGCTTTAACCACTGAGCTACTAAAGCTAGCACAACTAGCTTGCATTGATTCAACCAGTCCTACATCTGAATTTACTCGCACTAAAAGATTGCTAGTTGAGCTGGTTGTGGTGGCTCAGTGGTTAAGATCAGAAGCGTGTGTGTTCACATGCCAACATAACTCTGCTGCCAGTAAATGACTGTAAAATCTACAGCCAGTTTTTTCAGGGGTTTTTTTCAGTGTATAGGCTACAATACAAATTACTGTAAATGCGCTCCATGATGGCATAAATCACCTTCCCAACATTCGCGAATGTTTTTTTTTAAACTAATCTTATAAGAGATGAAGTTATTCATGAGATGAAGGGTTCCAGAAAGAGCAGTGCTGTTCAATTTAAGTGGAACTATATGGAGGTCCCATGG
Organism: Pangasianodon hypophthalmus; assembly: GCF_027358585.1. Taxonomy (NCBI): domain Eukaryota; kingdom Metazoa; phylum Chordata; class Actinopteri; order Siluriformes; family Pangasiidae; genus Pangasianodon; species Pangasianodon hypophthalmus. The sequence continues at coordinate 9,686,224 of NC_069712.1, forward strand.
AAGAAAAAAAAAACAATCCAGATATTTCTATAGAGACATGTTTCTGTGTCAAGGGCTTAAGTTAACTATAACTGTTTGGTCACACCTTCGGTATTTCTTATGTCAGTTTTGGTATCAAAATATCTTCTGATTCATTTCTGGGAAAATGGATATACATAATATAGTAAAGCCTTTAAACTAACGAAATTAAAAAAAAATTTGCTTTAATGATGCAACATATATATACAGCAGGTAACGACACTTTAGCATAGGGGATACATTCACAGAAATGAATCAGTGGCTGAATTTCAGTTCAAATCCCAGAATCACGGCCTCCACTGTTGAGCCCTGAACCCTCCACTGCTCCACAGTATCTCAAACATGTCTGACCCTGCGCTCTTACACTAATTTCAGTCTCAGTTGAGGTATTGCATTTTTTTGCTCCAGGGTCCCTGATTCGATTGTGAGCTCAGGTGGAGTTTCTGTGCATGTTTTCCCCGTGTCCACATGGGTTTCCTCCGGGTTCTCTGGTTTCCTCCGACCTCCAAACACATGCCAGTAGGTGGATTGGCTAAGATAAAGTGTCCCTTGGTGTGAATGAGTGTGTGCATGGTGCCCTGTGATGAACAGGCATCCCAACACTGGATCCGGATACACTGCAACCAGGATATAGTGATTACTGAAAGTGACTGAGTGAGTGAACTATAAGAATATAAGTATGCACATACAGTATGTGATTTAAAGAAATTGAATAATATATTATTAAATTGGTCTCTCTATCCTTGTAGTAAATCATACTATGGAAAGTGTGGTAAGAGAAATAGATATTCATAAAACATGTGGCAGCTATAGATATTTGTTTTAGTGAACCTTTTTGTCAGTGTGATACTGCAAGCTATCCCAAGGACAAACTGCCTCCTTCTAATAGTTTAGAAATAAAAAAGAAATCAAGGTTGCTCAAAAAATCATGCTGAGACAAAACTGACTGTCACTTTACATAAAACATGAGTTTTGCTCTGCATCAGAAAATTTTAAATGAAAAAGTGTAGTTTTGATGAGGTCATAAAAATCAGACCCAAGGATGAAATTTCAGTGGAGTGGTTTTTAAGATGCAAAAAATGAACTGGAAATTAATTTAATGGAAATTAATTTTTCATGCAGTTAAAAACAAAATCCCACAATGTTTATCAAGAAAAACTTTACTGAGACAAACTAAATTCCCCCCTGACAGTGTAACATTACATTCATTACTAAAAGTATGTGAAATGCAGAAATACTTTTTTTCTTTTTATGCCTGTTAGTGTCCAACAGTTTTAGATAGTAGATTTTACTATACAGGTGTTTCCCAACTTTAGTAAACCTTTCCTGGGAAAAATTAGACAAAATTACACTTGCCAACAATTCCAAGTAGATGACTGTAATTATTTCGAAACATATAGGCTTGCTGTGATTATGGCTAATTCCAAGTTCCCAGACTGAGGTGTAAAGATCACGTGGGTTTGCGTAACCAATCGGATTGCATTTAATCGCTGCCATGAAGCATGGGAATGCTTCAGTAAAAAAAAAAAACAGCAGTGGGCGGAGCGTGGGACAGGACGCTGTTATGTGATTGGTTGGTGCTATCAGTGATTGACCGTGGCCCCGCCTCTGAGTGTGTGTGGCTGGCGTGTCGGTAGGGTGAGTGGCGGAGGCAGGCTGACGCCATGGCGCTGTTCCGCCGAGTTTCTCCGCCAAGTTACTGGACTTCTGGGACTCTCTGCACTTAAACTACTCGCTTTTACTCGAATTTTGGAGCTTCGGATTTTCACTTGTGCCCCGGTGTTTTTATTGTGAGACGGAACACAAAGTTTGTGCTGTGTTTTCAGACGTGTGTGTGTGTATGTGTGTGTGAAGTGGAGTCAGGTGAACTCAGCGGCTGTATTAGTAAACTTGGTAAAGAGCTACGTTTAGCTTACTCTGCTAGCTTACTCTGTCGAACAGACGACACGATGCGTAAAAGTGGGAAACTCAGAGGTAGTAAAGACGTGTTGTCTTTTTAATTTGTGTTAAACACATGTGTATGTGTGTGTGTGTGTGCTCGGTTTGTGTGGTTTATTCCGCTGGAGTGGGCAGGTAGGAGATACTTTGCACCTGTTAAGTTAAGCTCGTTGCTAACGTTAGCAAGCTAATAACTCAGCAGTGGCCTTTACAGACCGGGTCTTCTGTCTGTTCAGCTTTAGAGAAAGTTAACTAAACTTAAAGAAAGTTTAGTTTAGGTTTAATAAATGACTGAGTTGTGTGTTTAACAGCGGAAGTTGAGTGTGTAACATTATCTCGGCTGAGGTTTGGGACGCTACAGTGTCAGGTTGGTGTAGCTGGTTTATGTGGACAGCAGGCAGCTCACACTGAAGCCCTGAACGGATCAGACGCAGACTCGCGCACTGAGTAATGAGGCGCGCGCCGGCTGTCCCGGTGCTTATTGCATGTCTGGAGACGTAACGCAACCCCGGTTTACGTTCATTTTCCGCTCGGACATCAGCGCACCTTATGGTGCCGCCGCAGGCGCCGAGTCATGGATGTTCCCCGGGCCGTTTTCCCGAACGGTGAGGGGCGACTAACGGAGCATGGCTGGCCGGAGAGCTCCACTTCCTCCTCCTCCTCCGCAGCAGCAGCAGCCACCGCCGCCGCCGGGACATGTCGCGCGCACTCGGCGCCGGCGCGCACGCGCTCGCTGTGGACTGCGGCGTACGACTACGAGGCGAGCGGCGAGGACGAGCTCAGCCTGCGGCGCGGTGACGTGGTCGAGGTGCTGTCCAAAGACGCCGCCGTGTCGGGCGATGAAGGCTGGTGGACCGGCAAGCTCAACCACCGCGTGGGCATTTTCCCGTCCAACTACGTCACCTACAGACCAGCGGCGGTGTCCTCACCATCACCATCAGCAGCGGCATCGCCAGATCCCTTGAACATCCCGTTCAGCGCGCTCGTGCTCGAGGAGATCATCGGCGTCGGCGGCTTCGGCAAAGTGTACCGCGGCACATGGCGCGAGCAGGAGGTGGCCGTGAAGGCGGCGCGCCAGGACCCGGACGAGGACATCACCGCCACCGCGGAGAGCGTCAAGCAGGAGGCCAAGCTGTTCGCCATGCTGCGCCACCCCAACATCATCCGGCTCGAGGGCGTGTGTCTGGAGGAGCCCAACCTGTGCCTGGTGATGGAGTACGCGCAAGGAGGCACGCTGAACCGCGCGCTCACCGGCAGACGCATCCCGCCACACATCCTGGTCAACTGGGCCGTGCAGATAGCCAAGGGCATGCAGTACCTGCACGAGGAGGCCGCCGTTCCCATCATCCACCGCGATCTGAAGTCCAGCAACAGTAAGAGAATTGCTATGACAAATATCACCATATCTGAAGTTTCACAATACACAATATATCACAGTATGTAGAGTTGCAAAACAGTAGAGCATTAAAAAAACTGAAAAGTTATGAATTTAATAGTTTTAAATAATCGTCTACCAATGCAAGAATGCACACTAAACTATTTGTTTACTTTAAGTGGAGTTATAGCTACAATATCTCAGAAAAGAGTATTGTTATTTATCACAAGATCAATATTATATCATCATATCGCTCAGCCCTGTATAGCACTATTAATACCAAGTCCCCTTATCGTCTCTCATAGGGCTGCTGCAGTTTGTTCTCCTGCATCACTCACTCCAAGTTTGTCACGCTGTTGTTGCCTTTCGCAATTAGTGCGTTAATCATTCATTCTCAGGCTCATTTTGCAATACTGTCCCCAAATGTTACTTAGGAATGAGGGCTTTTCACAATGTTAATGGTGTGAAACTTTCATTCGGTGTCTGAACCTGTGCTTCAGCATAAAATGGGTTCAAATTAATGAAGGTTTTGAGAAGGACATGTAGGTTATGTCCACTTTCTGGGCAAATAACCACTTTGGCCCTGTTCCCAAAAACAATCAGTTTCACTTCAGTAACTACATGGGCTCAGTACACAGATAGAGTAGGTTGGAGATTACAAACCTCTTTGCCTCATGACCAAACTTGTGTAGGTTACACTGTCTACACCACCTAAAGTGCTTTTCTTGTGGAAAAAGGAATTGGAATTTGGTACTTTGTGTATTAAGCCCTCAAAACTCAAAACCTAAATGTTAAATTGTTAACTCATCTTAGAAGTCTGATATTATGTGTGTTGATGTTTGGGTAAAAGTGCTTTAAAATAGAGACTTTCTTAGTAGTTCTGTGAGGAAAATTTTGGGAGAATTTGTTGCGTGTGATCTGTGCGTATGAAGTTATGGGCTTATCATGTCCGATATTAAGCAACGTAAGTGATAAGCAACATGTGGTATATTTTGACACTCAGATATCGAAATGCAAGCTCTGCAAGTGATGGCAGTCAGAGCATGGGGGTGTTTCCAAATCACATATTCATGTCCAGTAGTAGATCCAGCCAGTTTCTTGACAACTTTAATGGTTTATTAGAGAGAAAAGTGTTCTGCTTGTATTAATCTGATGTTTAGATTTAGGTTTTTCGGTCATAAGGAAGCGTTGCAGTGAGATTGTGCAGGTTTCGCAGAATGGCACTCAAAGAATGAAGGTAGATGCACCACTTTAAATCAGCTAGACCTTCTGAAATGACTAAAGATTTCTCTGGCACTATGAACGTTAACTCCAAATGTATTTTGCATTTTCTTAAGCCTAATTTGTTAAAGTAGCAGCAAATGATGTAGGTAAATATGGTACTTTGGAAAGTGTTCTCCACAAAAAACATGAAGGCTTTCCCTTTTTGAGGAAAGGCAGGATTGTGGAAAAACATGGAACTGACTTTGAGTTGACTATATTTCCACCAGTATAGACGACTTCACCTTTTCAGCAGTTTATCATCTTTGAAGGTGTTGTCATCTCTGAAAAGTGCCATGTCCAGCTGTCTTGTGTGTGTGTGTGTGCGCCTCTGGTTGGGAGTTGCTTGTTGGTTAGTCCCACTCTTATGAGGATGTGAAATGAGGTAAGGGTTTGAACAGCTGGTCTCCTTGGAGGTGATGCCTGCATGCCTCTAAGCTACTAGGGCTACAACAAATGGACAAAAAACACCATGCCTATGAATGATTATAATGTAGCTTGCTATGCCTGCTATGAAGTAGTTTTTATTTAATGTATTTGGTCATGATCGCCTGCTGTTTCAAAGCGCTTTAGTGAATGCCATTAGTGAATGGTTCGATTGTGGCTTAAAGTGTTAGTGTTGTAAAGTTCCCACGTCAGTGCCTTTGCCAGTTTTCCCCCAGCACCACTGTGATTCAGCAAAAATATGTGTTATTTTTAAACTTTGGAATGAGGACATACCTGCATACCTAGATTTAAAAAAGAAAGAAAGAAAGAAATATCTCAAACAGCTGTTTCGGAAATAACTCATGTTTACCTTTTGCACAGATGTAAAAGGTAGAGGTCAAGCAGCTTTAATAAGAAATAAGAATAATAAGTGTTTCCATAATAGGTTACATGTAGCTGTAAGTAAAGATGTCTGTTACTTTCTTTATAAAGTAGGAAAGCTTTTAAAAAAGGTCTAAAGATATTTAATTTTTATTTTCTGTTTACATCAATGCCATGTACAGTACTGTTTGAGTTCTACAGCTGATGTCAGGAAATTTTGTGTATCATCTGATGCCTTAAGCATTTGTTCTGCTTTCTGTAGTCTGATTATTTATTAGCGTTTGGGTTTTGCACCAGCGTTCACCTGTGTTTTCAAGGAATTGTTGGATATCCAGGTATTCAGCAAAGAAAATATGGTCATGCAGCACTGCACAAAAAGGAATAGTAAATATTTGGTGGATTTCACACAAAACATGGTCTTCATGCTTAAACAATTGCTTCTGATGGTTTGTGTGATGGCCCACATGATTAATTCGGCTCCACCTGTGCGCCAACAGAGTCTCATTTCTGCCACATTGCTTCTGATGTTGGCTGATGTCGTGTAAACATTGTGTGTAACATCTTGGTGTTTTTCCTGAGCTGCTTTCTCAGAAGAAATCAGTATTTGCATGACCCTCAGGATTCCCACTGGTCTAACGCTACGACTTAAACAGTGCTGCTAATCCTTTAACCCTGAAAAGGGCAGATGAAAGTAAATTGACTGCTTTGCATTGTAGTGTTTCTGATCCAGGAGAAGCAGAGCATTTTAAAGTGTGCACTAGATATTAAAATGTTTGCTTTGTTGCTAAAACGTCCACGGGAGTTTATAATGAAGTCACAGAAGCCTTGAACGATGCACATTCACAAATAGTTGTCACAATCTCGAAAACTTGATTGAAACATATCTGGACATAACAATCATTTTAATCTGATGCATTGGTTGATTTTTATTTAATTCGTTCTTCAGAAAGCTTTAAAAACGTGCCTAAGCAGCTGTACAATGCAGCAGTGTCTACCCCCGTGTTCCTGTGTAGCATCTACTGTTAACCCAGTTCAGTTTGTTTGTCCTTCCACGGGTTTGTGACGAACAACACTAGAAGCTTGCTGACCTTAATTGAAAAGTAGTGTGTGTTTGCACAGGTCTGCACTCACGCCACCACCCACTGTGCGCCAGAGCTTTTCTGTCAGGCCACGCTTTCAGCTCGCCTCGTAAGGAGGAGCACGGTGAATAAGGCAGCCCACGGGTCATTCATAGTGCTATTGTTCACTAGGGAGAAGGTGAAACATACATTGTTAGACAAACACACATAGCTTTCTCACAGCCCTGGACGTACTACTCTCAAAATTTAATATCATGACAATTTAGGATCTTCTTTGGCCACATGTAGAGATCTGCGATTATCCTTAAGACCCAGGGAAAAAGTCAGTGAAATAGTGTTTGTGTGCTCTAATCTTTTAATACCTCACTCGAAGGAATGTCTCTAATGAGGGGGCAAAAGCTTAACACAAGTTTGTACAATGGAGTGGTCAAGCACCGGTTGCTAGGTGACCACCGTCCCAAGAATGGCCGACTCCTCGGGCTGAAAGGCTTATTTTCCATTATATTTAATCTCCTCAATGGCAGCTGCTTTCTCTTTCGAGGAGCATGTGTAACGCAGAACTGCAGACAGCAGTCGTACTGAAACCTGGCCCAGTGCCAGAGCCCCAGCACACACGTTAATATCGAGTTTCAACCACATGAAATAAAAGTTCGAAGAATCTCAGGAACGCAAGGCTTTCGAGAAGGCACATCAGTGTAGCGAATATATAACTTACTGAAAGCTAAAGTCTGTTGTTAATCTCAGGCTTGTGATATGGCTTCAAGATTAAAGATTGTACTAACAAAACATATTTCAAGGCTTACCTCCAGTGAATATATATTAAAAGTCTCAAGTGATTGAACAAATTCCAAATCTAAAAGAGTTTACTACTAATAAATTGTTTAAGCTTATTCATGTTTATCAAGTATGTTTCCCAAATTGATGATTATTCCAACGTCATTACCGAGAAATTATATCAGCTGTACAAGGTAGCAACATTTTTTGATGCTTTTTCAGTACTACTGCTTGTTCTATAACTTTCAGTCCTACATTTAAATGGGCCATCGCTAATCTGATGTGTTTTGCCTGAAGACAAATAAAATTGTGCGTGTTTGAGATGTACACAGTGGCTGATTTAAAAAAAAAAAAAAAAAAAAAGCTCAGAGAGCAGTGTGGTGGGAAATCTGGCCGACAAGATATTGTGACAAGATATAATGGCTCATAAAGCTTGTCATGCTTCTTCACAATTGCCATTACAAATGAAAAATCTTTACGTATTTATGTATCATTTTTATGTTGCTTAAAATTTTGAAGGAATGTGATAAAATATTGGTGATCATTGAGAGAGATAGGTGTTTTCAAGCAACATATTCACAATAGAGATATGTATTCATATAAAAAGGAAAATACCTTGGCACTAACAGTCTGAATTATGTATGCGTCTGTTTAAACTGATTTTTTTTTTTTTTTTTTTTTTTTTTAAAGTTTGGCCATAGTATTGTTTTTTTTTTTTTTGGTGTCAAGACTTGCAATACTACACCTTAGTATCAAAGCCAAAGTTTGACAGATGGTGGGTGGGGGAAACCAAACTGACAACTCTGTAATACAAATTCTGTGTATTATAAAATTGGATTATAAATGTACAGATCCTTTAAGTGCTGTAAGTTGCGAGGTGGAGCCTCCATCTGTCGGACTTGTTTGTCCAGCACATCCCACAGATGCTCAATCAGATTGAGATCTGGGGAATTTGAAGGTCATGTTCCTCAGACCATTTCTGAAAAATTTTTGAAGTGTGGCAGGGCGCACTTTGGTACGTGCCAAAGTAACATCCACATGAATAACAGGACACAAGATTTCTCAGCAGAACATTGCCCGGAGCATCACGCTGCCTCCGCCAGCTTGCCACCTTCTCGTAGTGCATACTGGTGCCATCTCTTCCCTAGATAAGTGACGCACACGCACCCGGCTGCCCAGGTGATGTAAAAGAAAACGCGATTCATCAGACCAGGCCACATTCTTCCATTGCTCCATGGTCAGTTCTGATGCTCGCGTGTCCATTGTAGGCGCTTTCGGCGGTGGACGGGGGGTCACGATGGACGCTCTGACCGGTCTGCAGCTACGCAGCCCCATACGGAGCAAGCTGCAATACACTGTGTGTTCCGACACCTTTCTATCATAGCCAGCGTGAACTTTTTCAGCAGTTTATGCAGTAGTAGCTCTTCTGTGGGATCAGACCAGACGGACTAGCTTTTGGGCGCCCATGACCCTGTCACCGGTTCACCAGTTGTCCTTCCTTGGACCACTTTTGGTAGGTACCAGTGCATACTGGGAACACCCCACTCAGTGTGCTGTTTTGGAGGTGCTTTGACCCAGTCGTCTAGTTATCAGAATTTGGCCCTTGTCAGAGTCACTCAGATCCTTAGGCTTGCCCGTTTTTCCTGCTTCTAACACATCAACTTCGAGAACTGACTGTTCACTTGCTGCCTGATATACCCCGCTCCTTGACAGGTGCCATTGTAATGAGATAATCAATGTTATTCACGTCACTGAAAGGTGACGTGAAAGGTGATGATTGTTGTATAGTTATGAACAAATTATATATAAAATGTATTATAAATTTATGCTAACATGCCTTAAAAAAGGATTACATTTTAAAGATATTGTAATTTACATTATACATATAAATTGTATTAACCAAAAAAAACAGGAATTTGTCATTCATTACATTTTTTATATAGACCTAGTTATTACCAGCTTATTTTGTTACAGTACCATGTTACTGTTTCTTTGTTTGATCTGAAGCATGAGTGTCAGTTTCCAAGTTTCTAAAGTATTACAGAGAGACCAATTCAGTTTACAGCTCTAGAGGTGTACTTTGGGGGTTTTAAACTGGTTGCATAATTACTGTTTTGGATAACATTTATAACAATGTTCTGCTGCCAGTGCTTTAACTACTGGTTCCTAAACCTTCTCTGATTTCAAAATAGGGTTGTGGAAATAAACCTAATTATTAGTTTAGCCTGTTTGTGGTATTTTTACTGCTCTCAGGTTGCAGCTGTATGAAGTATGAATTCATTGCAGAACCCTTAACTTTAACTCCAATGAACGCTAGCACTTGAGCACCTAATCTTGTCTGAAAGGTGCTTTCCTTTTCATAACTCTTTAAGCATTCTCAGTGCTGCAGGGAAACAGCTGTGATTCTGTAATGCAAACCACCCAAACCTGTTTAAAATAGTCTCATTATCATTATCTTCCTGAAGGGCTCAGGATATAAAAAAAATACTAGGCGCCAGCCTTCCGTCTAAATGACAGGCGGACTACTGTTCTGAGTTTGTTCATGAAATTGAAAATGTTTGCATTTTGCATTCACTCCCAACTGCATAGTCTCAGCTTCAGATGCACTTTCTCATAGTTTTTGTACACTTCGCTGGCCAAAAGCCTCAGAATGTTGATGGTTGCAGTCTGCTGTGTATGCAGTTCAGAGCTCTGGTCTCCAGCAGGAAAACGCTCTTTTCAACATTGTCGTACAAAGAGTTTTTTGAGCAAGACATATTCACTGGATTAAAATCATTTAGAAGTTAATCTAGAGTTTTGTTTGAAGCAGTTAGCAGTGAGTAAACAAGATCATTTCACATTTGCTCAGTGGTTGGTGGTTGATGCCAGTCAAATGTCCTCTTTCTGTGAAAGTCAGGAGTTCTTGGCCTCATTTAGTAACTAATTTAAAAGCACCAGACTGTAGTGGATGCTATGGACTGGCTTCTGAGAACCTCACTGACTCATCGCCACTCATAAAATGTGAACTAGTTTAGACAAATATGTTTGTCTTATGATTACGCAATGCATCGCTTGCAATAGCAAGCTCTCTAACAAGTTACAGATCATGTTCAGTGATATGGGTGTTTTGTTGACTTGTAACTATACCTGATAAAAGTAAATACTGATTACGATGGAGCAACTGAATATTTTTTGTTGCTTGTGAAATCATCTAAAATCTAATTTTACCATGGAAAACAGTAATTTGTCAATCACACAATTGTATGTATAAATCTTGGCTTTAAGATCTGGTTTTTTGGGTGATCTTGATACATTAGCCCCATGGGAAATGTTGTCGTGGCTTTCCCAGGTGATGCTGCAGTAGCCTAACTCAGACAAAGGGTTCTGAAAGGGTCAGGGCCTTGTCACAAATCTTCTGCACTGTTTACTTTTCGATAGGGCTGAATGCTGAGGTTTTTTCACGTCTTTTAATGTTGGTGAGCCGACAGTAAAGTGGAAATGTGTTTCAGGAGGCAAATATACACAATTTGAAATAGTACAAGATAAAGAAATGCATTAGACTGACAGGTTTGGTTGACTGTACAAAGAATAATTTTTAAAAAAATAATAGCTTGGTTGTTAAGGTAATATTGTTAATGTTACAGGAGTGTCCCACTATATTTCAGTGGTTGCAAGGGCCTGAATTTCATTAAGGGCTTGTTGATAGTGCGCTTAATCTTAATCGTTTATGCAAGCCCAGGGTTTGTAACGAGGGAAATTCCCACAGACGTTTTAAGCTATAGCCATGTCTAGATATAAAATGGAAAAAATGAATCTGAACAAATAAATCAGTTCAAGCGTTCGTGCAGTACAACTTATCTCATACGATGACTTGCACTTTGGTTGAAGAAGACAGACGTGGACTGCTGCCTGTAACAACGTCATTTGAAATAGATTAAAAAAGCATAAGAGATAAAATCGCTTAATAGAGACGCAAACAGTGGAAGCTACCTAAATGAGAAACTTGTTTGCATAATTACAGGTTTGACTGTTGCTGTAGGTCATTCATTTCCTGAAAACACCTAATGGAGTGGAATTTTTTTATCTGCCATATGAATGACTCAATATTTATAGTAGATTTTAGTGTTAATTTTAGATGCCTGTTCTTGTTCTGACTAAAATTCAACATAGAGCCTACCAGATACCAGACTGTTATGAAACTTGATAGGCTGTATTATCATTTGTGTGTCTGTCTTCTTTTTTCTTACACTTTTAATATTTGAAAGAATTGGGACCAATGACACTGAAGATCACTGACTTTGGATCGGCTAGAGAGTGGCACAAGACTACTAAAATGCATGTTGCTGGCACGTACTCGTGGATGGCTCCTGAGACACAAACTATGGAAGCTACCTAAATGAGAAAGTGTGTTAGAAATGCAGCAAGCTGCTGCAGTGGCACTTATGCATGACCTTGACAAGTCTGTGCTAAAATGTAGTGTCTTCCTTGGTACTGGATGAAAGCACAGACATTTACAGCATTTAGCAGACATTCTTATCGAGAGTAACTGACAGAAGTGCTTTATAATCTCTATCAAAAAACAAGACATAAGTAATAAAACAAGACTCATTAGGTATGTGATGTACATAGACAGCAGCAAAATGAAAAAGGAAAAGAGTGAACTATTTTATTTGTGGGTTTTTAAGCTAAGTTTGACTTTCTGAACTCCTGTTCCTTCTTTGTCCCAGGCAAGTGTAACACACTCTGAGTGAAGAGGGCCATCTGCACTCTTCCACATACTTGAGCTCATAGATGCCCACGATTGGCTGGTGTCCCTCTGCTCAGAGTGTGTATGCCATCCCTCCCGCCCAGAGAGCACAGCCAGTTTTGCTCCCTTGGCTCTTGGCCACGGATGGCTATAACCTTTCTGAAATCCAAACGCATCATGCCCATCGTAATAAAAAAAATCTTCTATGTGAGGCTTTTAAGGAGTGTCCCCCTTTACAAAAAAACTGAATTTCAGGTACTAACCAATAAAGCAGACCCTGAAGATTTTGAAATGATTTTTGTGCTTCACGTAACAAAAGCTTCTCTATTTGGGGTTGGTTTTACGATGTAGTTTTGTTGTGTATGAGAATAGTGAATATTTCCGAAAGTGCATCACAAACAGTAGCTTACAGACTAAATCTATATTGTTCAGTATTTGGAGTTTGTCTTCACCTTGTTGATCTTGTATATTGAGCTTACACTTAAAGAGCTCAAGACATTGTGCTTACTTTGTAGATCTTTGATATCGCAGAAGTAGAATCTAGGACTTCCCCTTGGTCTCTGTACTTGTGCTGTGTGAGTGAAATTATGGTTTAATTGATAAGTCATGAAGTGCCTGAATAAAACTGTAGATAATAATGTGATGTTTGCTTTCTTTGCGTATCTCTTTGTTGAGTGATTCAGGGTCAGGATGTTCAGTAATGTGTCAGTGTATTTAACTGTAGACAGGAATAGGGACAGACATCCACAGCTTGGTGACCTTCGTTCTGTTGTTGTTGGAGGCTAGATGGATGTGTAGCAAAGTGGGAGGCAGGGCTATCATGCCAACTTTTAAAACTGAAAGAGGTTTCTTTCCAGCATGACCCCAATTCTTCAGAATGGCACAGTGTCACATAGTGACCTCCACTGAACTACTGCACAAACACTGCAGCTTGCCAGCTCATCTTCTCTTCACCACTATATCATTCACAGCCCCAGTACTTTGTATTTTCTGATGGTGCCATTTTTGCAGTTTTTTTGCATAATTATGGGTTTGACTGTTGCCGTAGGTAATTAATTTCCTGAAAACACTTAATGGAGCGGACTTTTTTTATCTGCCATATGAATGACTCAATAGTTATAGTAGATTTTAGAGTTAATTTTAAATGTCTATTGTCGCTCTCGCTAAAATTCAGCATAGATCCTACCAGATACCAAAGCCAAGGACTGCTTTTACCAAAAAAACCTTTGTAACTGTTATGAATCTTGATAGGCTGTATCATCATTTGTGCATCTGCTTTCTTTTTTTTTTTCTCTACAGTTTTAATACTTGAAAGAATTGAGAACAATGACATTGGTAGGAAGACACTGAAGATCACTGACTTTGGCCTGGCTAGAGAGTGGCACAAGACTACTAAAATGAGTGCTGCTGGCACGTACTCGTGGATGGCTCCTGAGGTCATTAAATCCTCCCTCTTCTCCAAAGGCAGTGACGTATGGAGGTAAGACAGTGTGCTGAAATAAATTAAATGAGTACAAATGTATGTTTGAATGTTGTCAGAGCACTTGTTGTTGTTGTTGTTATTATTATTATTATTATTATTATTATTATTATAAAGTAATAATAATAATTATAATAATAATAATAAAGTTACGTAGTACTGGGTGATATGACAGTTGATCTGTTGCACAAGTTGTAATTCTTCTTAAAGTATTGTTTTTATGCATGCTATAATACAGTTACGGAATGCTTTTAAATAAGAAAACACATTACAAACAGTCCACTCAGAATGTAATGTGACAGGGCAAAAGACTGAACAATGTGAAAAACTGATTGCGTGCACCAATAAACTATTCATTCATCTAATGCTCAAGTTGTCTCTATTTAACTCCTCTACTCAAAGTGCTCATTGGTCTGACACTTTATTAATGAATTAATTAATTAACTTATTTAAATTTATATCATGAGGTTTTGGAGACAAAAATATTGTGAAAATGTATTCGCATTGAGGGGAAAGGCTAATTACTATGTAGTCTATTCTCTTTTGCTGTGTTGATAAAGAACCACTTATTAGAACATACCGATGTCTCCATCCACAAACTAAGATGTTAGCATCTATATTTTTATATCATATTATTAGAAACATCCTACCCTCTTTCTGAATACATTCTAGGAAAAAATGTACAGCATTGGAGCTGCCTGTTTTTGGTTTTATCTTTTTTTTTTTTTTTTTTTTGGGTACATTCAACAAGTTAAATATTCAAATTGAGTTTAAAGAACCATATAAATGTGAAGCTTATTTTGTTTTTGTCATTCATTCAACTAGCAACCAAAGAATAACACGTCAGTCAATACATATAGTCCTTATGAAAATAAAATCACATTACACTGTGATTTAAACATATACCATGATCATTTAAACTGTATAGTAGCATACTTTTTTTGGCCATACTGCCCCCTACTAAAGTACTAAACATATTGTTTCTTTCTCAAGCTCCCGATTGCTTTACAATTTAACGTAAAAAAAAAAAAAAAAAAAAAAATCACATTCAGCCAAAGAAACCTTAATGGAGTTCGTTGCTCATGCCTAAGCACTGATTTGATCTTACTGTAAAGATGCATGTAATTGTAGGGGTAAACGAAACTTTGTAAGCCCTTTTACAAACCAGTCTTTAAAACATTACAAAAACAGTGAGGTGAAATGATAAAAACTCTTTGAGGGAAATGATAAGAAAGCTTGGATGAAGGTCATGCATGTGTGCGTGGGAAAAATGGAGAGGCAATGAGACAAATTTAAACATAATATTGCCGCTAATGATTATAACATGCAGTGTCTTTATTGCATCCAATATGTTTCTCAGAAGTTTCTCAAACTCAGTTACTTTCAATGCCAAATTAAAATGTAAGCCCTAATTATTTACTTGTTATATATTTATTTCTTATGTGCATTAGCAGAAGGAACCTCATACAGATTTGTGTTTCCCTCTTCCTAGTTATGGGGTGCTTCTCTGGGAGCTGCTGACAGGAGAGGTACCTTACCGTGGTATCGATGGGTTGGCAGTTGCCTATGGAGTGGCTGTCAACAAGTTAACCCTCCCCATTCCATCCACCTGCCCTGAGCCTTTTGCCAAGCTCATGGAAGGTATGTGTCATTTAGTTAATTAGCCACTATCTTATCTTCAGTACTTTCACAAAAACTGAAAGAGATATAGTAGTATGTTCTCTACTTTTGTCGTGCTAGTGAATGCTGAATAGTTTCCATGAACAACACTGTAATTCACTAATCTAATCAGTTAGCCACAAGGGAATAAGGGACTCCTTTATATTTATACACACACATATATATATATATATATATATATATATATATATATATATATATATATATATATATAAAACTGTAGAACTGTGTGTAAATGGGAAAACTCAGGAGACAGACAGATGTGCCACGGAGCTTTAAGCTTGCTTTTATTTTCGCTGGCGCTTTTCAGTGTGTTTTCCAAAAACTCATTATATCTCAAACAAAAGCAAAACCACCCAAAAGGGCCAACACTTGCTTACGGCTTTCACGTCGTACAAGTTCAAAGTAAAGTGCACATAGCGCTTAAGATCACGTTCTGTGTGTGTGTGTGTGTGTGTGTGTGTGTGTGTGTGTGTGTGTGTGTGTGTGTGTGTGTGTGTGTGTGAGAGAGAGAGAGAGAGAGAGAGAGAGAGAGAGAGAGAGAGAGAGAGAGACGTGTGAAAACTCCGCCAGCTTTATCTCCCTATCTCAGGCAGTCACTGAAAGCACAAAAAGCAAACATCAGTAGGCTGGTGGTAATAAGACACAGGTGAGAATCATCACACTTTACCTGATGGTTCACCCCGTCTCCTCTCCGTCCGCAGCCGACGCTCGACCGTGCCCCCCACTGCCACAGTATCTTAGAAACAATTTGCAGTGTAGCAACTTTGATGAGGGATTAAACATTGGTGACTGACTGTACCCTCCAGCTTAATGCGTAATGTTTGTGACCTCAGAATGCTGGGAGCAGGATCCCCACATCCGACCGATGTTCGCCACCATCCTGGAGCAGTTGACAGCTATAGAGGAGGCTGTGATGGCCACCATGCCGCAGGACTCCTTCCACTCCATGCAGGAGGACTGGAGGGTGGAGATCCAGGAGATGTTTGATGAGCTGCGAACAAAAGAGAAGGTCAGTTTATTATTTGCCGTTAAATACTTGCTGGTTCTCACTGAGTGAGTTGAGTCATGTCACAATGGCAGGCCTGGTTTCTCAAGGGTTCACTCTTCCACAGAAATGAACTTTCTGCTTATTGTACAGGTTCAGAATTTTTAAAGTTTGCTGATGACCCTATGCTCTGACCCCAGCTTTCTACAAGTTTGGAGTATGCAAAAAAAAGTCACAAAACTTCTGTGTGAGAACATTTTCATTGTGTTTCTAGACCTCAAAATAATATGGAAATATGAGTCTGAAAATGTGTGTGGTCACACCTGCAGTAGATATGTCTATATTTAGTTGATTGTTTAGTACTTAGTACAGTTTATTAACTCTGAAAGAATATTCTAGCACAGGGGTTGTTAACTGACAGAGCGCATATTATTTTAAAGCATTGAACCGAGCAATTGCAGCAGAATTGAACAATGAATTAAAAAAAAAAAGCTGGGCATAGTTCAGTGACTCTAGTTTCTTTATAAACACCATCATGGCTTGGATAGCCAGATCCTGCATTGCTGCTTGTTATCGCCAGTCACATGAATTTATGTAAATTATTTAGCTTAAGGCAGCTCATCAAGAAAAAGAACGGTTTTTGTAGCCTTGCATATATATTTACTGGGACCTTTGTAAGCAAGGACTTTTATAAAGCTGGAATTTTCCAAACTTTAGTTGAATACTCCTATTCTAGCACTTTATCAGCTTGGTCTCTATCTACCGCATATGTAAAGTATTACCACAAACAGGAATTTTGGCACATTTCCTTGTCCTGAGAAAAGAACATAAAAGCTGTTTATTCAAAACTCTGGTATAATCGGAGACTGAGTGCTGCTGCTGAACTCGGTAAATATTTATAATACACAACCTGTGTCTGCGGTGCATGTTGAAGCAATGAGTTATAAATCCTCCCAGATATGTTTTCTTAGTCATCACTTTGCCTTCTAATCTCAGCATGTTTTGTAACTCAGTACAGATAACATTTTCCAAGGGATTAAATGTTCTCTATAAGTAACAGGTCTGTTTATAGGAAAATGTGTGTGTGCACGCTTTTGTGTGTTAATTTTTAAGCTTGTCAGACAACTTGGGCACTTCAGTGTGTTCAGTTGTTACTCTGAATGAGTTATATAAGTTAGTTACTGTTAGTGGAGAGGTGTTCATGGATCAGCGATCAACAAAAGGCCCTTTATGGGACACTGGCAGGCAAAATCTTCTTGATGAGAGGAAATAAACTTACACCATCTTCACTGTTTTTTTGTGTGGTTTATTTTATTTGTTTAATTTTCCCCCTTATTTATTTCCTCCACAGTATTTAATTGAGAAACCTACAGAGGGATGTCATGGTTTCCGTTTGCTTGAACTTGCTGTGTTCGGGTTGAATTATTCTTGTAGAGGTCTAATGTTAAGCAGGTCCATCACCTGTAGCAAGTCGTTGATCTTTCCATGTGCTTCTCCAGGAGCTGCGCTCTCGTGAGGAGGAGCTGATGCGGGCGACCCTGCAACAGAAATCGCATGAGGAACTACTGAAGAGGAGAGAGCAACAGCTGGCTGAGAGAGAGATCAATGTGCTGGAGCGTGAGCTCAACATCCTCATCTTCCAGCTGAACAAGGACAAGCCCAACGTCAAGAAGAGGAAGGGCAAGTTTAAGCGCAGTCGCCTCAAGCTGAAGGATGGCAACCGCATCAGCTTGCCCTCAGGTGGCCCACTTTAAGTGAATTCACTGTCTGTTATGCATGCTGTTGAATATCCGCTGCTTCAGAGAAGTATGTTGGCTAGTTTTTGATTATTAATGTGTATTTGTGCTTGTGTTTGTGTCTCAGATTTTCAGCATAAGATCACAGTGCAGGCCTCGCCATCGATGGAGAAGAGGAGGAGCCTGAACAGCACCAGTTCCAGCCCTCCCAGCAGCCCCACTCTCATCCCCCGTCTCCGGGCCATCCAGCGTATGTACTGGTTACACACACACACACACACACACACACAATACACACACACAATACACAGTGATCATGCACCTCAGTTTGGGTTACTTCATTTGATTTCTACACTGGTTTGCCAACTTTTTATTGCCAAATATGCATTTTAGCTTATACAACTATATGAATTGTGATCATGATTATTTTGTTCAATACTGAAATAATTTATCAGAATTATTTTTAGGAATAAAATAGTTTTTATTCCATTTCAACCTTACCCTGCATTCACACTGGCAGCAGTGTAATGCGACAAAGTGTCCACGTAGTTATTTTATTTGCAATGACGGCGGGCAATTTCTGGCAAAACCATCACAAGTGACACGAAGTGAGTGGGGCAAGAGACGGCATTGAGTGAAGTTTAACTTTATGCAAATGAGAAACAAAGCAATTTGGCAACTAGCAATAGGAACGAGCAGTGGTGGTATGTAAAACATTATCCGTGTTTTGTTCTACGTATTTGCAACTACTCACAGCTCCCGAGTGTCAGTAATGCTCGCTCTGCTGCTACTGTTTGTGCTGATTTACACCAAATTGAACAGTGCCAGTGTTTTCACTGTTCTATTTCGATGCATCAAGCCCTTTAAGCAAATCAAAAAAAGGTGCCAGAAATTGTAAAAAGCAAAAAAAAAAAAAAGTAAAATTGAAAAAAAAAGAAAAAAAAAAAGGCTCTGACAGTAGTAGTGGATGCATTTCTTATCAGAATATAAATTTTTATTAGGAAAATCAGAGTTTTGAGAACAAATGATTTGTGGTTAAATAGGTGGTGGTGTTTTTTTTTTGTTTGTTTTTTTTTTTGGTTTTTTTTTTTTTTTTTTTTTTTTTTTTTTTTTTTTTTTGTACCCATCATAATTTGTATGGATATTGCACTAGCCTGACTCCACCAGTAAATAAAGATAATATTGCCTTCGACTGGGTGCAGTGTATCGTGATTTTGAGTAAGGCGATATGTAAAACTGCAGCCAATGTGAATACGGGATAAGTCGCGATCATTAAGTGTATCTTTAAAATACTAATTGTACTAATTAATTGTAAACCCAATTAATTAGACTCACAATACAAAAATAAATGATGATGCCAACACCAAGTGCAAGCAGTTATAGAAATATAAATTGTATGAATGTGGAAGTTGTTAATTTGTTAATTTTCAGAGGCAGCCAAACTACCCAGTGAATAGGAATGTCATACAAACACCCATATTGATTTTATTATTATTATTATTATTATTATTATTATTAGTTCCTGCAATCCATTCAGGAGACAGCTGTCAAATACAAATACATATACTTTAATACTTTATGTAATCCAAATGCATCAAAGACGTTGTAACTTTGTTCAGTTAAAAAAACACACTGTTTCACACTGTTCTTTCCCTTCAGTGAGCTGTTCCAGTGACTCTACACAAAGGAACAGTATATATGTGTATCACCAAGATGTGGATATCACGAACGAGTGTAAACCTCGTACAGGGAGGAAAGGCAAGGACCATGTGATGCTAAGGCTCTTTTTCTCGTGTTTCCTCATCACAAGGGCTTGGCTTTTGTACCTGTGTGCTGCGGTTAATCTGTTATTTTCAACCAATTAACACTTACGACGGGGTTCAACCTAAGTGGCTTGAAGTTTCATTTACAGTCTGTGCTGCTCCTCTTCACATTTCACCAGTCATGTGTGTGACAAGCACTTGTGTGGGGATGCTCAAAGGACACCATCTTGCTTTTTGTAATCACCTTCGTGACCTGTTAGGTTTCACCTGAGCATAACTAACATTTTGCAGGGTGTATTCCAGAAGTATGCTGACAATACAAAATAATTACACAAAGCAAGATTCTGTCTTTTGCCTGTAATCAGTGAACCAACATGACTTGGAAATGTCACACTGTGTTGGAAATGGCACCCTAATCACTATTATCTACGTAGGAAAATCAACAGCACTGCATTGAACACTATTAAAGGGAACAGAATTAGCTAAAGTAAATATTTTCTTACATGTTCGTGTTTGCTCATCAGTCTGAAACAGTAATCAAATTCTAATCAAAGTCAGAAACATGCACAATGTTTTGTTAACTCGAAATCCACACAATTATTTGATCTGTATCATATGCAAGAACAAATATAGCTGCAAGTAGTGAACTGTGGGGGTCCAAGCACAATAAAGACCTTAGAAGAAAGTATTGTTCAAGGTTCATGACGGTAGCTCAATGCTACTCGTGTGACCTGCCTGCCAAAATCTGACTGACCGATGGTGGCCATGTTTCTTCAGTAACCCAGTCAGTCATCATTAGAATAGCATTTACAGTTTAGCACAATGATGCAGTATACCAAATTTCAGCTTAATCAGGCTTCTTGAGAAAGTTATTTGAATTTAATATGAATCTATGCAACCAGTCCTGAGTTACAGCTCCACCCTACTAGCACTGATTGGCATGTGGTGGCCATATTGCTTACAAATTTCAACATAGATAATTGTTTAGGGGTCACAGGTCCCTGAGTATTTTGACACTGACTTTGGGTGGATTATAGAAATAAACATTTTTAAAAACTTAGCCTGCTGTTTCCCCTCAGTGAAAATCTACACAAATCAAACCAAACAACGCAGTGGATTATGGTTATTTCAGGGCTGCAAGACTTCATGTGTACACTGTGTTTTTGGACACCACCCTAAAAACATTGCACTATAATAGTGAATAGGACATAGTTTCAGACACAGTGCAAGTCATTCCATGCTGAATAAAAGAAAATTCAAAATGCAAACCTGCCTGCTTGGTAAATGTTTCACACTGTGATTGGGAACACTGACCATAATAATAGATACACTTCTCTCCACTGCACAGTAACTCTGGACGAGAGCAACAGGACGTGGGGCAGGAGCACCATCTATAAGCCTGAGGAGTTTGAGGATGCGAAGAAGGGCATAAAGAAGAAGGTTCGCACATGGGGTCCGAGCTCCATTCAGACCAAGGAGAGAGGAAACAGTGCTGAAAGGTTTACCACTGATCTTTATTTGTTCATGGTTTCTGATGCTCTATATGAACAGCAGATTTATATAAATTGAAACTGGTGGTAAGTTTTATTGTGACAGGAAAATCACGAGTCCAAAAATGAAAACGCCAACAGACATCATAAATAAATTGCAAATTGCATTTCTTAGTATAATTTTTTGTGTATAAGGAGGATTTATTGTTTTTATTCGCAGGTTTAGTAAATTTAACATGCATCTGTGACTATTATAAACATGCGTTACCACATGTAAAATATAGTTATTATTAAATATTTAATAAATTAAGTTTATATGCTTGTTTATATAGTGTCTCTCTCTCCCCTATCAGTCACAGTGACACTAGCCAATCATGGCTCATGCATGCGGAATGAGACAGATAACATTTTCTTCCGAGTGTGTTACGCTGCCCCATGATGCAGCATGACCTATGTTAACAAATAATGTTTTTTAAAAATCTCCTGCAACCCCATCCACATCTCGAGCGACCACACGTAGGGTCACGACCTCAAATTTGATAATCTGTGCCCTAAGTCACTAAGTCAGGTATTTTAAGCATCTGAGTCCAGCAACTGCACTTAAAATTTAATTATAAATGAGTTTTGAGTAAGTGAATTATTTGTTCATTACTGTTTATTAAGTCAGAGAAATGTCAGTTCTTGTCTGTGATCACACATGCCCTACAAATGCCATATTCCATTAATACAAACAGCTGCAAAAGTTTGCATATTTTTTTCACTGAAATCAAGATGATGAAATTTAATTTATTCAAATAAGACATATAGTTTGTTGTGCCATACAAGTAACAAAAATGCTTACAGCTTGATAAGAAATGTATTCTAAATATACTCCAATTTGCCAGCCCTTTAATTTTATAAGCAGCTCCAACTTCTTTAATATCCTCTGAACCACATTTGGATCCTCTCAGCTATTATATCCAGATATCATTTAACATTGTGGTATTCAGGTTTTTTGTAGGTAACTTGAAGAAATTAAAACTAACTATGATGAATGCAAACCTGCCCTCAACTGTACTTTTGTCAAGGTATTAAGTGCCTGTATTGTTGACGTGATTACTTGGCTTCCAGGGTTCGGCCGCTCTCGGATGGAAACAATCCTTGGTCTACAACTCTGCTGAAATCCCAGAAATCTGTTCCACTGGCTGCATTATTTGCTGAGCAGGGTAAGCAAGAAACAGCACACGGTTTAGCTGCCTTTTTTTTCCCCCTCCATTATCTGCTTACCTGCAATAACTTAATGAACCTCCTTGTGTAGGGACGGCTAAAGATGAAACAAGCTCTCTCGAAGGTTCAGACAGCAAACCAAAGCAACTCAAGTTCCCCAATCAGGTCTATATTGATCTACCTCTGTGGAAGGACGAGCAGAGCGAGGGGCCTGGGGTCGGTGTAGGGGGCGGGACAGAGAGCCAGGAGGAGCCAGCCACATCCACCAGCTCAACAAGCACAACGCCGCAGCACACACCCACCAACAGTCTGAAGCGCGCAGGTGGGCGGCGGCGCACAGACACTGTGCTGTACGGCTGCGCCTCGCTCCTAGCTGCTGTGGCTCTGGGCCTGGACCTGCGTGATGCCCACAAGGCCACACCCACTGATGAGATGGAGCCTCGAGAAGACAGGAAGAAGCGAGAAGGCCTGTTTCAGCGCGCCACACGTTTCCGGCGCAGTTCCAGCCCACGCAGGGACGACAACCTGCTGGCCATGTCTTCTATCTCAGAGTGCAACTCCACCAAGTGTCTCCTCCATTCGGACTCTGAGGGTCTTGAGCACAGCCCTGTAACTGAGGCACCACTTAATGGCTCTGGATTCTGCAATATCAGCCAGTGCGGCAGAAATGTGGGCAGGACTGATCATCTGTGCCCACCGTTGGTACCAGAGCATGGCACCACCTCTGGGTCCCGGCTCAGGAGGAAGAAATCCAGTCCTGCTGTCTGTCAGAATGGTGAGTAATACAAGATACTTCAACTGCAGTTATCATCTCTGGTTGCATTTACATTGCTGTTAGTTATTTAGTGAATGCTTACACGTAGACATATTATTTAAGGATATCTTATTTGAATATCTCTGTAAAGTCTTGAAATCAGCTCCAGAATTATTGGCACCCTTGGTAAAGATGGATAAAAAACATTTTAGGAAAACTTGTCTGTGGCTGATCAGCTTAGTATCACACTGAGATCATGAGAAGTCCGACCTTTACTTGAGGTAAATTTATTCTAAGTAATTTTAAAAACCCTTATGAAAAATATATATTACAAAATCTTGTGTCACTAGATTTGCATCGGCACCCCTACAAATTCTTGTAAATTAAATGTCAACAAACCAAAGCACATTCTTTCAATGTGGGCGTGGTTTGCTAAACAGCACACTTTGAAGTTTCTTTTGAGTTATCTATTTATGCCTTTTCTGCGTATTGTAATAACTCATGTAATTGGATTTAACAAATAACTTATATGTGAATTGAAGTTTAGTTATTTTTCAATAGGGAACCAAAGGACATCAAAAACACTTGTCAATAATTATGGCAAAAATTGAAGGGGCATCACATTATCTTGTGATATATAAAGCAATACTGTGTCAGTTTTAAGCTGTACTTTTATACATTTTTGGCCATACTGGCAAAAACTTGTACACTTTTCTGCCCACAAGCTTCAGAATCTGATTCATTTATACTGTGTGGCAAAATGTTTGTGGACACCTGGTTTGCTGACACCCATGTGTGGGTCTTCCCCAAACTGTTGCCACGAAGTTCGAAATGCACAATTGTATAGAATGTCTTTGTATGCTGTAGCATTACAATTTCCCTTCACTGGAACTAAGGGGCCCAAACCTGTTCCAGCATGACAATACCCCTGTACACAAAGTGAGCGCCATGAAGACATGGTTTGCTAAGGTTGCACAGAGCCCTGAGCTCAACCCCACTGAACACCTTTGAACCGAATGAACTGGACCGCTGACTGCACCCAAGGCCTCCTCACCTAACATCAGTGCCTGACCTCACAAATGCTCTTGCAGCTAAATGAGTACAAATTCCAACAGCCACACTCTAAAATATAGTGCAAAGCCTTCCCAGAAGAGTGGAGGTTATTATAACAGCAAAGGAGTGGGATGTTTAGAAAGCACATATGAGAGTGATTGTCAGGTGTCCACAAACTTTTGGCCATATAGTGTATTTTAACAAGATGATCTTTTTATAAATATTTTTCGATATTGCTCAGACCTAGTACATAGAACTCCATCATTTCATCTGATTTATTTTTATGTAGGGTCAAGATAAGCAGGCATAGTGCTTTAATTTAAAGTACCTGTTTAATTAGGTTTTAATACTGTGTGTTTTTGTTTCAGCAGCTGGCACCAACTGTTCTGTGTCTAGAGCTGCTGCAGATGTCCCTGTAGTCTCGTCCTCCCAGAAAAAGAAACCGGACAGAGAAAGCAGCCAGGAAAAGCAGACTGCTTCAGACTCTGTCTCCAGGCCCAGGCCGTTGTCTCTGAGAGCCAAACCTCACTGCTGGGGTCTTCTGAGGAGCCGAAACAAGAGCTACTCTCTAGGTCACTGCTCTGGAGAGAAGAGTGCACAGAGCCTGGGCATAGTGCTGTCCTCCGAGGTCAAAATGGGCTGCTCTCTCTTAGACGTGGACACCGAGGGACAGAAACGCGATTGCACCGTTCCCCTTTGCCGAATCCAGAGCACACCAAGTCGCCTGTCTGTCTTTGAACTGGAAAAAGAGTTCTTTTCCTGAAATGAGCTGCCTCTCCTCTCCTCTCCTCTCCTCTCCTCTTAGAGCACAACCCAACCTTCTGACTTCAATCCAGTTACAGTTATATGACGAAAGATTCTTCTGTGTTCAGGACTCACAAAACATTGTGGCGTTTGTGCCCAATTTTAAGATTTTGCTGCTGGAGTTGTCATGTTGTACTTTTTTATTTATATTCACTTTATTTTGATAAGTAATTTAATATGAAAGGACATATGAGCAAAATGATCAGCATTCCGTTTTACTGAAGAATGGCCAGTGCGTAGCGCATTCCATATATGTGTATATATACATATACATACATACATAAAAGATGTCGGTATACTACTGTATTTCAAGATTTTGTAGATTTATATTTGTATTAGAAACAAAGTTGTTTATTCAACCTGGATAATCCTGGATATTAGAGGTTATTCTGAACTTATAGTGAATGAAAATGGGTTGGTTTTTTTTTTTTGTTTTTTTTTTTTGTTTTTTTTTTTATATGCTACTGCAGGTTTTTGCCCCCTGGTTGATCAGAATGTAGAGGGATTCTGCTGTATGGTGCAGACGTGAACTTACAGCAAATCAGACGTATTTATGGAAAATACGTTAGTTCCCTGAGGAAGTTAGATGGGTCATGTGACGTAGTGACTTCCCCTGTATTGCTTGCTCAGTATCTGCTTTTCTTTAATGAATTTGCCAACAATAAGATTTTCCGTGCTCTCTGTAATATTTACTCGTTTTAACCCCGAGTAAAATGGTGCAGTCAGTATTACATTCTCAGTGAGACAGTGGTCTCACTGTCTTTGGGTTCCCACGCCACGGAGTTGGCTGTTGTTTGCTTGTTGCTATTGTTCCCAGGTGACCTTTCCTTTTTCACCACACCTGTGAAACGGGTACAGAGTATTGTCTGTCATATTGAGATTGTGTGTCTCCCCTGCTTGCTATAGAGCTCTTTGTGCTTTTAATGTGTCTGGTTAAACTGATTTCTCGAAGTTTACAAGCTATAGCTGCACTGTGGTTTCAGACTTTTCATATGATGAACACAGAAAGCCCTCGTTATTCAGTTAAATATCCAACATGAGGAAGGGATTAATCAGCTTATAAAATACAGACTGACATTCCTCTGAAGATAGTCTGTGAGGTTAGAATGTATTTGTTTTGCTTTTGCTTTTGCTTTTGCTTTATCTGAACAACTCAATTGGGAATGCCAAACAGAGGTGATGAAGTATGTGCAATGCATTTTCCATTCAAACACATTAGTTTTCACTGAAAGTGTGAAAATCTGTTTTACTGTATTACCTGAAAAGCAGGTAATGAATTCAGTAACAGAATGGCAGTGATTACCTGCCCTGTGCCAACAGTTCTTGGTTTTTAAATTAAGCATCTTGATTACAGCTCTGATGTTGTTTTATGTATCATGTTAGTGGACCAAAATATAATCTGAATTTGATTAGCTTATTCCTTGACTTAAAATGGACTGTTTTTATGCATTCCTTCAACATAGTTTAATATTAAATGTTCTTTTTTCTTTTCTTATTCCTTACAACTATTAGCTTCTCTCATTCGTCTCACCTGGCTATTAAATTGAAAGGTTTTTTGAATTGCAATCTAAGCATCTATTCGCTAGTAAAGAGCTCCATTTTAGCTCATTAAGTGTACTCAGAGCTGGCACACACTGATCCGCTCTTAAGTAGGTTCTAGCTCAAAGCTCAGTGAAACTAAGCAACAGGGTATAATCTGAATCCTTTCCACAATGTTTGTTTCCTTGTAATACTGTGCAAAAGTGTTACCACGGTCATCAGACCTTAAGCTTGTTTAGAAAAGGAGTTAAATGTTTGTTTTTTTGTAAACTTCCTTTATGTGTATTAGAGAATATTAAACAACTGGCTCTGCTGAGAGGAAGCAGTTTTGTAATGACTCCCAAAACATTCAGGTAAAAACAAGCAAATTGATTTTATAGATTTTGTACCATCTGCTTAAACTGTGTATGTACATTCATAAGCAACATTCAGTCAAAAGTGTAGGTGCAATTGAGCTTTGGGTTAAAACGAGGTGTTTTAACTTTTAATAAGTGGGAATAAATTTCATTCTGTGAAATCACCTCACACGTTTGCAAGGGTTTATTATCCATGAAGGCAACTGTCCCTTGTGATTTGGAGCATCTGTTATAACATGCCCTGTGATCATCTCATAAGAGCTTCTTATGTAGCACTGCAATTTTGAAATAGTGATTGTTGATCCTGAACTGCTGATTTACAAGATTTTTTTAAAATGTGAAATTAATGTGGTGATGTCTCTTACAGGACACCAGTGAGGCTGGAACTGCAGTTGCACGTTTTGATTGCATGAGAACAAAACACTGAAATGTGTGATTCGGGATACTGTAATTATTTTTACTAAAATGAAGTAGTAGCGTGTCTGTTGGAAAAGTACCAGATATATATTTTTTTCAAGCAGTCATGACTACAGATTTGAATAAAAACTGCACATGGACACTAAAAGACACTAAATGATATTTTCTACTGGATGAACTTCTCACCAAAGTTGCCCTTTCTGTCCAGCAGTTTGGTTTCTGAAAGTATTTTTTAAAAAGCAATATTTGTTACATGGATCACATGTACTGTATATACATAATGATTATGATGACTTCCGCAATTATTTTAGTGTCTGTTTGAGCCACATGACCAAATCAACGTTGAGGTGGTTTGCTGGTGCTGTTTTAGATCACAGTGCCAGTGAGTGTTGGAAAGGGTTCATCCTGGAATCACTGCTGTACTCAAGTGACCAATAAATCCTTTATTCCTCAAGTCATCTGATTTATTGTATATGAATAGCTAGTTTTCTCTATGTTGCTATGTAAGGTATGCTCTATGTAAGGCACTGTGTTGGGGTGTGTGTGTGTGTGTGTGTGTGTAAGTGTGTAAGTGTGTAAGTGTGTAAGTGTGTAAGTGTGTAAGTGTGTAAGTGTGTAAGTGTGTAAGTGGCCAGTTACCTGGAAAACACACAATAACCTATATGTTTAGAAACCTAGCAATAACCGCGTTCTTCTTCAGGGTTCAACACTGGGTGTGAGGCAGGAACATCAGTCCATCACAGAACACCATTCACACACTCATTCACAGCTAGGGATAATTTAGACTCACCAATCCACATACCAGCATGTTTTTTGGGGGAAACCAGAGAACCCAGAAGAAGACCATGGGGAGAACATTGCGAAATGCAACACATATAGTAACCTGAGCTCAGAAACAAACCGGGAGCCCTGGAGCTGTGAGATGGCAAAACTACCCACTGCTCTAAAAGTAAAGATGACTAAAATGGATCAGATGGTTTGCAATAAATTTATTTTTCACATATATTAAATCTTTATAGAAATTTCTGGTTGGTGTAATAGAGAACATTGATGATAAAAACAGTGCCTGCGGATAGATAAAGACATTTGTGTTACAATCTCCTGCTCTAAAATGCCAACAGAGCATGTCCTGTATCAAATGTCAAACTAAATTTAGCCAGAACAAAAATGGCGTCTTTAGTTAAGGCCTAAACTGAGCAGCTCCCAACAAGACCATATCCTAAATGAGCAATCCCTGGCTATCAGGTGACGAGAAGTGTGTAGCGTGCAGGTTCATCCCTCCCCTAACCTGCTATTGCTCCCTGTGGACTGTGTGGACAAACATAAAGGCAGGACTGCGTGATGGACACCGGCGGTTGTCTCAAATGTCTCCGCTGCTGTAGCGATCCAGTGTAGCGAGGTGTGTACCTGTGTGAAGCTTTACAAGGTGCTGATGCAGGACTCGGGACTCCTCAAGCTTGTAAGGCCTGAGAGGGGCATGACGGTCACAGCCTGAACACAGTAAGTCGTTTGAGGGCTTAAGTGCTCAATCAGGAGCTTCCTCGGGCAGCCTTCAGTTTCATGTATCTGTGGGTCAAATGTAGTAGACAAGGGGAATGGTTACAGGGAATATGAGACATACTTTTGGCCATATAGTGTATATGATGATATCTGATCACTAAATGAAGGACTAAATGGAGGAAAGTTCCATATACAGCAAAATGTCTATAAGTGTCCAATTATAGTTGAATAATAAAATCCAAAAGCATCTACTACCAACTGCAAACAGATTTGTCTTTCTAAAACAAGATATTAACATCCGTCACTACTATAAGATAAAATAGCTTGTTCATACTGACTGAAAGCACCAACGATTAAAAAATTAATTCTGACTGAATGAGTATGTTATCACTACTAGCATTATAATGAAATATGGAAGGAATGAAACGTCATTATTTGGCTAATGATCAATGATGTAGCAGTGTAGTGCTCTGACACAAAGCAGAAATGTTTTATTCCTCTTATACCACAGCAGTTTGCCAACAAGTGCAATTTTTTTATTTCTTAATGAACAACACATCATAGTTTTTAGTTTAGTCATAGTTTATAAACAGTTCTATTTATATTTACATTTAACGTTGTGGAATGTCTGCAAGATACGATCATGTTATCACGCTACTGAAAAAAAGAAAATGTCATGTTAGCGAGAAACCGGAAAGCTCAAAGCTCTTTTTCCTGAAGACTAATGTGGCGGAAAATGTACTGACTGTTACAAAGTGCTGACACTGGAGACCATCAAATAAACATCTCCTTCCCCAAAACTTCACCACATCAACAACTATACATTTTATATACATGTTAAAGAACAACACAACATAACACATCCTTAGTAACTATTCATTCTTAGTAACTATTTCATCCTGGTTACAGCCAAATACAATATTTTATTGATCACACACACAACCACACACACAGTACGACGTGCAGAGAAATGTTCTCTTTCGACTGTCTGTGACATAATATAGACTTTACATAAACCAGAGGTTTATAGTCACAGTGGTTTCAATTATTAATTTGTTTTTATTTTAGGAAAGAGAACCAACGAAGATCATTAGAAAATAACGCAAGCAGGTAGAAACAAGAGTAATAACAGCTTGTGCAGCTGCAAACCAGAAACCACTGGAAGTGTATTTGTAAATGATCTGAAAGTTGGAACTGAACTGAATGAGCTGAAGTTGCAGCTCTGCAGGTGAACGCTGTTAAAGGGAGCGGGCAGAAGTAGGAATTAAAAAAAAACAAAAAAAAAACAACACATCTAGTACATGGTCATGAAATCAGTCATTTGGAATCAACTCATATATATTTTGGGGAAACAAATGAAAAATAGCTATGACATGTTTCATACCTGTTAACTGCTCAAACCTGCATCTTCCTTTTTTTTTTTTTTTTTTTTTTTGTTTTAAATATGTAGTGAATCCATATGTGGAAAATATGGCTGATGAACTGAAGAGGGCTTTAGGTTTTGTCTACTGTACCTGTTCCTCCCCGTTATGCATGAGGTAAATCCTAAACATCAGCTTCAAGAGTTTTGTAACTGAGATCCTGCTGTTCCTCTGTCCCTGTAGAGGGGTCCGTGGAGGTCTGATCCAGACCACAATGCCTTGCTCTGTCACATTCAGCTTGATCTTTGGTGGGCTGAAAGTGGCTGTGATATAAAGGGAATCATTTCATTTTTTCTTAGCACACATATTTACACATATCAGTGTATTTAAATACACGTGTGATTATGTATAAAGACGCAATCAATCAGCCCTGAAAGAGCCATCAAGCTTTTTTTTTCACGACTTGCTTATAACAGACACGCTTTTGAGGTTTTTTTTGTCTAGTACTTGGATCAGTGAGATATTTTTCATCACAGAAAAAAGTACTGTCTATAATTTTTTCAGTTATTTTTTTTAGAACATATCAAAATTCAAAGAAACAACTTTGTAGGCCATAAATGCACATAAATGTAGATCACACTGCAAAAAATGACATCTTAGTAAGTGGAACCATCTTTAATATAGTCAGTCAGTTATTATCTAGTATTTCCTAGTATAAGATTACAATTGCACTTGTACTAATTTCAGGTTTGAAATAATCTTGTCCTGTAGGCATAATTTTGCTCATTTTAAGCATTTATTTCTAGAAAGATGCAATTATCTGCCAATACAGTGAGAAAGTAAATGTAAAGCTTGAAATTAGTTCAATTGTCCAGAAATAGTTTCAATAATCGTATATGTAGTTTACTGTAATCTTATAATAGGAAATATCAGATAGTTTCACTATATTCTAGTTATTTCCATTTGCTAAATGACTTTTTTGCAGTGATGGGTTTTTAACCATATCCACTATCAAAAAAAAAAAAAAAAAACCTTCAAACTGTGCAGATCAGCATCCAAGCAGAACTGGAGAAACAATGTAGAGATAAAAAAAAAAAAAAAAAAAACATTTGCCACTCACTGTCCCACTGAGGGTAAAACCTGGCGCTGGTGACCCATGGTGAGAAACCTTTGGAGGATCGAGCCTGAACCCTGGCATAGTACCACTGGCGCGGGTCAGACGTCTCCTGACTCAGGTCACACTGCAGTTTATGGATAGCCTGGCAGGGCTCACACACACTCCACTGCTTGTCTCCATACCTGTGACCACGATGACACACAAATTCTCAGTCTTGTGTTTAGCATTGTTTGACTTTTTTAGTAGACTCATATAGTTTGTGACAAGGCGTATCCATATGCAACAAATAAATAAATAATAAATAAATAAATCTGAATCTAAATCTGGATTTTCACCACCACTGTTATTTATGTCTGAACCATAGTTATATATTTACTATTTTTATGCTATTTTGTTATTTAATTCCAATCTTATACACATATTATAAATACCTCACAAAAATCTCTATAGTTATACACAGGTTATGTTTTCTATTTTATACATTGTACATACTTTATATTTTATTTATTATATTATTACACTTTTCCTTCATGCACCATGTCACCGAGATCTATTCTTTTTTAACTACCTGCTTTGATTTGTAACATCAGAATTTCACTCAGCTTTTATACTTTTTATCCTGGGTAAACTGTGTAAACTGAGATGTGCCAATAAAGACTAAAGTCTAAAGTCTAAAAATCTACTGCAGCATTCACAAGAATGGGCAAACTAAGAATTTCATTGTACAAGAAAGTTCATGCATATGACTATAAAGTTCTTGAATCCTGAATGAAAAACATTTGCTCTAAGCTGTAGCTGTAATGTACGAAGTTATAAGATGTTGCACGTTAAGAGCACAGCTGAAAAATTCATTTCTGCATTCTTCAACATCAACCAACCAAACTATGTATGCATTTTTATTTTTTTCTAAAAAAAAAAAAAAAACCTGAAAACCTTGAAAAAACAGAAAAAACTTGACCCTGTTATAAGAAGTTAGCATACAAAAATAGTGTTATAATACAAGCTTACACTTTATACTGCACAAAATACTGCAGGTCATCTGCTGCCTCAGGTTGGGGTTTCCAGTGCAGGACATTTCTGAAGTTCACTGAGTGGAATTCCACCTTCAAGGGCTCCGTGTCGTCCTGAAGCTGAATACTGCCTTAAAGATACAGAGTGCGATAAAATCAAGGTTATAATCTCAAAAAGCAGCACTTGCAGAGCTAGTAAAAGAGCTGCAGAGGCTACAGTGACTTACTGTCTGCAGCACAGAGGAGTGCTAAGTCCCACAAGAGCAGTAGTGTGCTCAGGACGCACATGTTTCCAGCTGAAATGAGTAGATGTGCGTCAACTCTTCTATGTTTTTAATTCCTCTTTCAAACCCCTGACTGAGGAAGTCTGGTCATCCGAAGCAGCGCAGTAAAACAACAGAAACCGTAGGTGTTCATACGTCATTCATATGATTTGGGTAGGATTTCAGGTCTTTTAAGGTCTGATCCATGACACTTTGGAGTAATACATAAGTAGATATATTGTAGGGAAAAATAAAAAGAGATTCAATCTGAATCCAGATGTGGATAACAATAGACATAGACAAAGCTATTTATCTCCAGCTATCTGTCCAGACAGGTATAAATGATTATACTGCAGTGGTGTTGAATTCTCAAATCTGACTGATCAGAAGGTGTTGATTAATTTTCTATACCAGCAGCTCTGACAATAGTGTCAGCTGCAATTGAAATCACAGGTTTATATTAATGCTCTCATTCTGAAACGTTATTGTTCTAACAACTACAAGGACATATACAGTGGACACGCCACATAATCGAAGACTAGTAATAAATCCATTTTAAAATGTATCATTATTTAGCAAAGAAAAATGTATAATCGTTGATATTTTTCTATGGGAGATTTAATATTTAACATAGTTAACATTTATGGAAGGAGTCTCCAGTGTCAGTGCTTTGTAACAGTAGATTTTCTGACACTTTATGCATTTAGGGAAGAGAGCTTTCCGGTTTCTTAGTAACATGACAATGTGCATTTTGTCTTCTTAACTTCAGGAGAGAGAAAAGGACAATTGAGGACAATTAACTGTAACTATAAATGGATAATAAGTATGACATATCATTCTTTAATGAGTAGAAAGTTGTAAATGTTTTGGCAAATTGCTGTGAAATAAAAGGGAAATAAAACCCACTGGATATGCTGTCATTGGTGGTAAAAGCCCTCTGCTCTGCACTACATTATAGTTGGTTATTTACCCTTAACAGCACACCCCATTGTGTGTATTCCTTACATAAGTTATAAATGAATAGAGAAAGTATTGATAGAAATGAATTTAAATACACTAACACATATTAATACAAGTCTTATGCTTAATATACTTTTAAGGCAAACAAGAAGTTAATTATTAATACAGGATGTCTGAATTGTACAAACTTTACAACTTTGATACTGAAAGTGAATTTTTACTAACAGACACATACTGTAGAATTACCAGTCAAAGGAATTTAGACAGTTTTTTTTCATAAAGTAACAAAGATGAAATCATTCAACATTAGCGGTGTCAACGATGCGCAAAAACATCCTGGTGATAATCCAAATGCTGCCATGAGAAAACTTTCAAAAGTTGTTATTCAGAAAAAAAACGTAATGTGTGTCTCTGTAAATAGGACAACATATTTCTACACCTCAGTGGTTTACATCCATACATTCATATCTTTGGTTTAAGTCACAATGATCATTTTTGGACACTGTATTTCATCTCAGTGTAAATGACAAACCACACAGGAGTATGTATTTAGCACGTACACAGCCAGTTTTTGAAGTTTTTGAGCACGTTGAATTGAATCAGTATTGTCCCTGCCTAAACAAAATAATAGAGACTAAGGATTAAACAAGGAAACTAAAATCTTTGTGGAACTTAACTACTCACTCTCTCATCCTAATGATACATTTGGACAGTAAATGTGTTAAGCCTATAGATAAAAGACTCACAGGCAATGCTAATATTTATTTTAAAACATAAACATCTGTGTATGGTCTGGCCAAAGTGTCTAATTCGAGTGATAAAGATTTTACAATTACATTTAATCTAGATTGTTCTAAAAACATAAAGTCATTTCTAATACTTCTCACTTCACTAAACAATTAATAATATTTAAACATTTCACGATTCACATTGTCAGATTGTCAAAATTTCGGTTATTTAAATAAAGTCATTTGCACAAAAATAATAAAATACTGTATATAGCCTTTAAAAGCAGTGCATCACTAAGTACAGTTAATGTTATGGCTTGCTGTGTCATGTCTTTTCTAACCATCCATAACACACTTCCTAGTATCATGAAAAATTTTCCTTCATTTCATATTTGTAATAATATGGGTTAAAATGTTATCTCTTATAAGGCTAATGGGAAATTCCTAAACAATTGCTGTCTCCTGCCTTGGGCATTAATTTTATTGCTTCCTCTTCCAAATGATCACTCTTTACTGCAGTTTCTATGCATCATAAAAATCACAATGTAAACCACATAAAGCAGAGAACCGCATTTCCTCCTTTACATGAGTGTGGTGTAAAGTGACTCACCTTCGCTATTGTAATACAGGTGACCTCAATGATTTCCCGCTTTACTTACGGATTGCTCATGACATTAAATGAATATTCCAGGTAAAGATAATAAACTATTGTCATGGTGATTGTAAATCATTTGGATGTCATCAAGCATCAGGAGCTGTCAGATGGGAAATATGAAAAAGAAAAAAAAAAAAAATCAAATAAAAATGTCCAGGACTGGTCTTCAATAAAAAAAAAAAATTAACTAATTACAAAAAAGACAAAATTAACATAAACACTTTAACATAGTTAACATTTATGGAAGGAGTCTTCAGTTCTTGCATGCTTAATTATAAAAATATTGCCCCTATTACTAACTGTATTATACAGTATCATTATGTAAATACAGTAGATATACTTATGCAGAAAAGAGAGTGTGGCCGTGGCAGGGAAGCAATACATATAATCATGCAGAGACAGGTCAAGAGCTTCAGTTAATGTTCACATCAAACATCAGAATGAGGAAAAATGTGATGGTTGGTGGTGCCAGAAAGACAGAACTGTCTGCTCTCCTCGAATTTTTACACACAACAATCACTAGATTTAACACAAAACGGTACAAAAAACAACCAGTGAGCAGCAGTTGTGTAGGCAGAAACACCTTGTTGATGCGAGAGGTCATAGCAGAACGGCCAGACTGGTTTGACCTGACAGGAAGGCAACAGTAACTCAAAAAACCACTCTTTACAAACGTAGTTAACAGAAAAGCATCTCAAAATGTACATCATGTCTAACCTTGAGGAGTAGGGACTAAGGAAGAAGACCATGTCGGATTCCTCTCCTGTCAACCAAGAACAGGAATCTGAGGCTACAGTGGACACAGACTCAGCCAAACTGGACAGTGGAAGATTGAAAATTCATCACCTGGTCTTTTTCCACTCTGTCCAGTTTCAGTGTTTAGGGAGAAAACCATAATAAAACTCTACATTTTTACAGTGTATCACATACAGGAAGATCATTTTTACTGTCTCACAAGTAATATATTAACACACATACATACTCGTGATAACGAATAACATGTGAGAAACCTATCACAGTAAATGTCTTGCTGATTTCATCATTTTGAAGTAAAGGTAAGCAAACCTTTTCTTCTTCAGTAAGAGCTTTATTCTGGTCAAGATCATAGTGGATCTGGAGCCTATCCCAGGAATGCTCTGCGTGAGACGGGAATACACTCTGAAAAGACATCATACGTGTACACTTTCATGCACTCATTCACACCTAGGAGTAAATTCAAGTAACCAATCCACCTTCTGCCACATGTTTGGGAGATGGAAGGAAAGCGCAGAATCCACACGGACACAGGGAGAACATGCACCAAAACGCCACTCGAAAAAAGTAACCCAAGCTCAGAATCGAACTGCACCCACTATATAAGGATATTTCTCTAAAATGCTTTCTGAACTAGTGATAAGTCACTAACACAGAATGATGACATTTGAAATACTGAAGACGTGCATTATAATAATAATAACATACACTCACTGTCCACTTTAATATTTAATGCAGTTATCTAATCAGCCAATCATGTGGCAGCAACACAATGCATAAAATCTTGCAAATAAAGGTCAGGAGCTTCAGGTAATGCTCACGTCAAAGATCAGAGTGAAGAACAAGTCTGATCTCTGTGACTTTAACCATGGCATAGTTGTTGGTACCAGATGGGCTGGTCTAAGTATTTCAGAAACGGCTGTGGGTGGAAACGCCTTGTTGTTAAGAGAGGTCAGAGGAAAATGGCCAGATTGGTTCAAGCTGCCAGGAAAAATATAATAACTCATATAATCACTCTTTACAATCATGGTGAGTAGAAAAGCATCTCAACATGCACAAAACATCAAACCTTGAGGTGGATGGGCTACAACAGCAGAAGACCACATCGAGTTCTACTGCTGTCAGCCAGTAACAGGAATCTGAGGCAATCAGGGGCACAGACTCACCCAAACTGGACAGTTGAAGATTAGAAAAATAATCACCAGGACTTTTTCCAGTCTTCAGCTGTCCATATATATATATATATATATATATATTTTTGTATGTATGTGTGTGTGTGTGTGTGTGTGTGGGTGTGTTATAATGATGGCATAAAAAGAATGACGCGGGGAAAAGTATTAAACGGACTTAAAGACAGACAGCTGCAGGCGTGATTTTTATTATTATTTTTGAAGTCCATAATGCTCTGCTGGCTTCATGCCATACTTCCTACCAATACCAAATGTATTAAACTGAAAACTTGTAACAATTTCATTCAAACCATCTTTTACATATTTTTTTACCCCCCAAAAAATCCAGTATTATCTAATCCAATTTTGTATCTGCCATAAGACATTTGTTAACAGCAGATAATCTGAATAGCCACTACCTGTTAGCTCTTGTAACAGCTAAATGCTCTGCCTATATTCTGTCTTATATGTAAATAGCTTCAGACTGGATTCTGAATAAACGTAAATACTGAAACATTAAATACAAAACTAAAAAAAAAAATTACAAGACCAGTGCTTGTCTGACCTCGATTTATTTTCTTTACTCAGAGACAGTTCACATGTAAAAATATAAAGATTTGAAGATCCTTCACATGGAGTCAGTAAGGAGATGGTAAAGACTGCTTCTATGGCTCTAGACCCTTTGTTACCCTGCTTTTATTGTTCTCCCAACAGCTGGTCTGCACCTCCACCCGACCCAGCTGTGTCCTATTCTCCTTCCGCTGATTTACAGTCCCTGCTTTTGACAGCTTTGTGTTAGTGGTGAACTGTGTGGCATTCTTTCTTAAGATGCCTCCCACTAATATTTAGAACAACAATAACAAAAAAGACCTCAGAGGAATGCTCTTTTTCTAGCATGACATATCTCATCCTGCATCCAAGCCTCATTCAGTAAACAAAGGATGATTTACAGCAGTTAGAAACCGAAAGTTAACTGTCTCGAACCTGCTGCATTCCTTCCTCCATGAGAAAGTCAAAAAGGTTACCCTGACTTCCACCAGCTCACCCACAGCACTGCTGCAGTTTTATTTCTTGTGCGCTATTATCAGATGCCATTTAAATGTTTGGAGAAATGTTGACTTCCCTTCCTACTCATAATGCATGCCCTAGATGTGCAAATGTAAGGTCATGAAGTTTACCAACACGTGAACAAGATGAGATTACCTTAACAGAGAAGGAATTTTAATGAAAAACATTGTGCTATTATAGTGTTGGGTTTATAATTTACCAGCAAGCATTTTTGTCCTGAATAATATTACTGAAATTTTAATATATTATATTTCAAGGAACAAAGCAGTTAATACATGGAATGAGAAGCACTTACATACTTGTCATATTACATTCTTATAAAACATTTGTAATGGCATTAATCTAATTCCCAAGTAGTCCTAATAACCACTAAATAGTACAAGTAGATTAATATTAGTATTTGTCTCATTTATTTATTTTTTTCCACAAGTAGACACCTTTAATATTTGTGCAGTTCTTGAGGATTATTAACGGATTTCAGCATGTATAGAATTTCACATATTTTTCATTCATTCATCTTCAGTAACCCCTTTATCTGTGTCAGGGTTGCGGTGGATCTAGAACTTATTCCAGGAACACTGGAGGCAAGGTGGAAATCAGCCTGGGCCTGTCGCACAACACCACACACACACACTCACACACTCTGCTACATCTAGGGCCAATTTAGAGTAGTAACTCATCAGCATGCCTACTGGCATGTTTTTAGGATGTGGGAGGAAAGTGAACAACCCAGAGGAAACCCACACTCTTTAAAAAATGCTGTTATTTTAACAGCTCACTTGCTGGGTTTAGCTTGTTGGGTCAGGTGGGTGAGTTGACATGACCCAAATCAGGCTGATAACTGGAAACCCTGCACGCTGGGTTGGAGATGAAGACCTGAAAGAGAACATGCATGTCATGTCAACTTCCATTTTCTGGAACTTTCCACTGCGACTGTTCAGACATCGCTTCATGATGGAAGACTTCCCGGTCTCTCTGTAACATAACAAGCTGCATTTTCTTTTAACTTCTAGAGCCTGTTTACAGCTAACGAAAACAGGAACTTGTTTTGCCGACATTCAACAACATTAAATGGTTAAAAAGCATGAAGTGTTGTACGTTAAGGAATTTTTAAAAATGTAATCATTAACGAATTGCTGTGGTATATGAAAAATAAAACATATCGGGACATGCTGTTATTGGAAATTACTTTGTTGTTGGAAGCTCCACCATTTTGGAGTGTCTATCGATGTTCCAGTTCATCCCAAAGGTGTTCAGTTCAGGTCAGGGGGCTGTGCAGGCCACTGGAGTTCCTCCACGCCAAGCTTGTAATCCAAGTCTTTATGGACCTCACTTTGAGGCCAGGGGCACAGTCATGCTGGAACAGGAAAGGGCCTTCCCCAAACTGTTTCCACAAAGCTGGAAGCATACAATTGTCTAAAATGTCTTTATGTGCTGTAGCATTAACATTAACATAACCCTTCACTGGAACGAAGCGGCCAAACTTTACTGTTGGCACTATGCATTCTGGTAGGTAGTGTTCTTCTGTCATCTGCCAAACCCAGATTCATCCATCAGACTGCCAGATAGTGGAGCGTGATTGATCACTCCAGAGAACATGTTTCCACTGCTCCAGAGTCCAGTGGTTGCATACTTCACATCGCTCCAACCAACGCTTGACATGCACTGGTGTGTAGCTGCTTGGTCATGGAAAACCAAGAACTCTGTATTGAGTAATGCAACAGAGGATAGATGACAGATGATAAGTTTTTTATGATTTCTACTCTGTGAGTTTGCGTGGTTCTACTGCATCATGGTTGAGCTGTTGTTGCTTCTAGATGCTTCCATTTCACAATAATAACACTTATAATGGATTGGGCAGATCTACCAGGGCAGCAAAGCTGACTTGCAGCAAAGGTGGCATTCTGTGACAGTCTCACTTTTAAAGTTATTGAGGTCTTCTACTGCCACTGTTTGACTATGGAGACTGCCTGGCAATGTGCTTGATTTTATGCACCTGTTAGCAATAGCTGTGGCTGAATCTCCTGAAACAATAATTAGGAGGGGTATTCACATACATTTGGCCATATTGTGTATGTAGTGTAGTGTATTGGTGAGGTGAATAATGAAACTTAAGCCCAGGCTGCAGCACAGTAATATTAATGCTGTATGCTTGCTGCATTGAGAAAGCAAATATGTAGCACCTTGCTGGTCTGACATTTATTTAAATAGATTTAGGGACAGATTTATTGACAGGGAGCCGTTTGGGATCCAAAAGAGTCGGCTGTGAATTACTGAAAAGAGTGGAAAAAAAAAAAAAAAAAAAGAAGGAAAGCAGCCCAAACTGCAGCCAGATCTCTGAGCACGTGATGGCGCTGTGATTCCGTCTACACCGCGTGACGCTCAATGAGACCACGTGACGCTACCTGGCTCTGATTGGTGCGTTTTGGGTGTGACGTCATGTTCCCCGCGCTTCATTCAGACCAGCTTGTTGGCGGGATTTTGACGTCCGGAAGTGAGAGACCGCACCGGGGTAAGCTGTTGTTTTGTTTTGTTAATATTATGTTGTCCTCTTAGTATTCGTAAAAACATTATGTGCGTTTGTTATTATGTTGTAAAGAACCTCTGCTAGCTAAGGCTTTTAGCAAGAACAGCCGTGAAGCTGTTACTTCATCTGTAGAGTTAGCAAACTTAGCTCAGAAAGCGAGCTGCAGGTTTAGCGCGCTAGCTGTTTGTCCACAACAGTAAACAGGTGTTTATTGTTGTGACGTAACTAAAATTATTTTTCAATTCGTCCGTTTTAAAGTGTAATCCTGTGCATGAGGTAAAACTTAAACATTTATAAGCTGAATACAGAGTATTCAATCTAACTCAGGGTGTTTTGTAACAGTGGGCCATTTTATAGTCGCAGCACAAATGTAATGTCTGAACCTGCAGCAGCTGCACACACGTGTGTGAACTCATATTTATAACCTTCCTGATCTTCCCACTCACTGGAGTCAAACCCTTTCAGCTGTGTTAAAGCAAGACACTACAGGATAGGGTCTTTTTCAAACACACACACACACAAACAAACATGTATCACAGTCATTCTCTGCCAGTTGATTGTTTACAGTATTTTATAAACTGGAATTTTTTTGAATAATTTACTTATTAATGAAAACAAAGCTTTGTCTAAGTAAATGTTTATAATAATTCAGTTTACATACTTAATAAAACCAAAAACCTAGAACATGGATGTTATGTAAAGTGGTTTGTAAGTGCAAAACACTGCAGCAAACCAAAAACACAACTGTAAATTGGATACATGACAACAAACACAAAAACAGTGACAGCAAGTTCATGAACTTGACAGCAAACCCATAAATATGACAGCAAATTCTGACATAAGACAACAAACCCAAAAACACAACCGCAAATTCTGACACAAGACAACAAACCCAAAAACACAACCGCAAATTCAGACACGTGACAACAAACCCAAAAACACAACCTCAAATACAGACACATGACAACAAACCCAGAAACACAACCGCAAATTCAGACACATGACAACAAACCCAGAAACACAACCACAAATTCAGACACTTGACAACAAACCCAGAAACACAACCGCAAATTCTAACACACGACAACAAACCCAAAAACACAACACCAAATTCAGTTCGTCAAAAACAAACCTGAAAACACAACAGTAAATTCAGACACAGCACAACACAACTAGAAACATCACCAAATTCTGACACACGACAACAAACCCAGAAACACACCACCAAATTCAGGTACACAACACCAGTAACTCAAAACAGAAAGTGTAGGTCCTTACTGAACATCACATGCTTGTTGCTGATTGGCTACAGCACTCGTCAGTCGTGCATTTCATAATGACATGTATGAGGAAACAAGCTTTTCATGGATATGGACATGGTGTGATTGTGCTGAGTGGATGGAGCTTAAATACTTCATCACTGTTGCTACATTTCGTGTAATGTAGTTGCGAGTGGACAAAAAACAGTGGAAACATTTTTCTGTTGAGTTTTGTTATTTAATTTAAATGAAGACGTTATCTATAAAAATGTGAAAAATGATTGATTCCAAAACAAATTGTCATTTGGTATTATATTTAATTGTATTAAATTATACTAATATAATTGGTATTATATTAAGAGCACATTTCCCAGTTTTATTAAACATTTTTATTGTACTCAAATTGACATTATATTTACTTGCTCTAAGTTATTAAACTCTGGATTAAAGTGACCAGTCTATTAGTCATAACTTAATAACTATATAAGAACTCTAACGGCATTGTTACTGGTTTGATTTCTGTGTATTCTTCAACACAATAAAGTAATATTTAGTGAAATCATCAACTCACCAGGGGACTCTGAGGACAGTGCACCTAGATAACTGTGTTTTAATCAACTTAAAAGCAATAACGTATGGATGTACTGTACGTTTGGTTTATTTTCTTTTTCTTATTTATTGGGCAGAAAATCATCATGCAGTTTTCAGGCAGGAGGAAGAAGGTGACACTAAATCAGCAGCATGAGCTGTATGGCCACTGTCTGCAGTTCTATTGTCAGCCTCCACTGGAGAACATCTCTCTGACCGAGTTTGAGGGCTTTGCCATAGACAGGCTGAAATGTAAGATCTTCCACACAGGGAGTGTTTTCTGAAACCACATTACCACCTTGTTGGAGACTGGAATAGTGTCTCGCACCATAATAGCCTTTTCTTAATTCTTATTCTAATAGTGCTGAAGGCAGTGGAGAACCTTGGGGTGAGCTATGTGAAGACGACCGAACAGTACAAGAAGAAGCTCCACACCGAGTTCGCCAATCTCGGTTTCCCACACAGAGAGGAAGTGGTGAGGAAATGTTCCCACGTTTCCTTCTAATTAGAGATAACTGATATGTTCAGAAGTTCAGTTTATGTTTATGACATTTTAATTCAGTGTTTTGATATTGATAGTGATATTGAATTGATAACATTCTGGTTTATAGTTGCACAGTTTATTCTAAACTACCCTTTAAAAGGGGTTTATCTACCCTCTTCCACATTCTTGGCCACACTTAACTAGTTTCACTCTGATTGACACTGAGGAGAGTATCGCCATCCCTCCCATCCTGTGAGCACGGCCAGTCTTTCCCTGGCTGTGGCATCATGGGCATTCAAACTTGCGATTTCCCACCAACAGGGTGAACACTATTCTGTTGGGTGTTTGAGTGGTACGGTCATAGTTTCTAGCTAGAAACAATACAAAACACAGTAATATAACAATCTGCACAGTACATGGGTGATATTTCATTCTGTGGCTTACTTTGTTAGCATGCACACCAGCACATTTATAAGCTTTATGTAATGTGAAATTTTTGCGCCCTTAAAATGGGATTGCTGACCGAAAAAGGATGAGAACCCTTGCATAATTTATTTAAAATGTTTCGCTCTTCACTAGTAGTGTTTAACATTCGGCTTTGATTAATTAGGATGACTTGAACTCGAACAAAAATCTAGCTGGGCCCACGGAATATGAGAAACGAAGGAAAGATCACATCTCTCATTTCATCCTCCGCCTGGCATACTGCCAAACGTAAGTGCAAGTCTTTCCTCTGTGCAG
Source organism: Pangasianodon hypophthalmus (assembly GCF_027358585.1). NCBI lineage: Eukaryota > Metazoa > Chordata > Actinopteri > Siluriformes > Pangasiidae > Pangasianodon > Pangasianodon hypophthalmus. The sequence continues at coordinate 9,729,650 of NC_069712.1, forward strand.
TTGAGTATTTTGAAGTGGCCAGTATGAGTTTCTGTTTCTGGCAATATTTATATATTTATAAATGTATAATGATTCTAGTGCTAATTAGTTTGACTGGTGCTGTATTTTCATTTATTCGTGTCACTCTAACATCACAGGGAGACAGACACTCATCGTCTCACTGTATCGTCTCACGATCCAAAATACAGTAGTACCTTCTGCCTTCAGTCAACCAACAACATCTAGAGTACACTTTTACACTGTTTTTCTCTCACTCCAGCTGTTCTTTGCAGTTGCTTGCATCAAATGTAAGTGTTTGATGTTTGCATATAGAATAACCTATGACAATTACCTAGAGTGACTATGCTTAAATTAATTTTTACACTACTTATTTTTTTTGGAAAAAAAAAAACAAAAAACATCAGTACAACACAAAAGTTGGAGTAAGTACCAGTACTCAGGAGTGCTACTACAAATGCTGGTCCTAATGCAGACAAACTGAATGTTGCAAATGATACAAGATACCAAATATTATACATCGAAGAAGCCTATAATATTAGTATCTATGTATTTATAGTATCTTATTCAATATAAATATATTTATAATATCTTTAATGTTGTATATATGAAATCTGATTTCAGGGAGGATCTCAGGCGGTGGTTTATCCAACAGGAGATGGATCTTTTCCGCTACCGTTTCAGTATGCTTCAGTCAAAGTACAAGACTGAGTTTCTACACAAAAATAATCTGAAATATGACACGGTAAGGCAGTTTTTCTTCACCTTGCTCGTAGTCCCTCGGGGTTCGAGGATTTAAAAAAAAAAAACCTCTGTAGGAGTCAGCGTGTACCTCATACTTCATACCTCATACTTCATACCTCATACCTGTACTGTAGAGTTTTGTATGTTCTAGAGAAAACCAGAGAGAAACATTTAATTTCTGAACATGTGAGAGTTTCATGGCTGAGTGACACATTGTCACAGATCTGTGTGTGGAGATAGGTTACAGGAGGAAAAGGGTGCTCAGTTATGATAAGAGAAAGAAGTATTTAGCTAAAGAATGTATTGTAATATGCAATGCAGTGTAAACTGTATGTTTATTTTATGTGAATAAAATACCACTGTTAAGACTACACACAATGAACACACAATGTGGTGTGATCTAAATTACTTTCTGAATTACAGAAACACTGTAACTATAGAAACAGATACTATATAATCTGTCACTCTTGTGATTTTTGGTTTATTTTGCAAAATTAATAAAAGGTTAAAAAAGGCAGTATTGAATATTGGATAATAGGAATGCACCAAACTACTGGAAATGTTTGCAAGACAATGTTCAAGCCATTTGAGTAGCAACAGATGAATAGTGAAAATGTCGGCCATAATCACTCTTTATGCCAAGTATCAAGAAGGGAGTGTGTACGCTGCACAAGGACCTCTCCACTATAGGTTTGACAACACAGCATCCTGCTCAATACGCAGAATACAGCAAACAGAAGCATAAAGGAAAATCACTGCCAGCACTCTGATGCTATCTAAAGTCACAGTTTTTGCAAAGATGAAAAAATTCACAAAAGACAGCCCCAAAGTATGAAAAAAAAAAATGAAATTCATTGCCTTGGATGAGCAGCTGCTCTCTGGTGTTGAGGAAATTTCACAGGCTAATAGGGCACATTGAGCTTCTTTGCTGTTTACTTCCAGCTAAAGAGTTCAATTCAATTAATTGGTCACATACAGTATGAAAAATTACATTAGCTGATTAGTAGAATATAATGTAATAATTGTATCTAGCTTGGTTTTGTCTAATTGAAAATTGATAATAAACGACGTTTTGTTTTCTCTAAATTATTTTGCAGCTTTTTTTAAAAAAAAATTTTTTTATTAAATAATGAAAAATAAACTTTTTTTAATTTTAATTTTTGGTGCATCACTGTTTGTAATATTGGTAATAATGCTTTATCTTAATAATAGGGATCAGTTTGCCTTGAAATCTTTTGTGTATTTATTGCATATTTTAATGATTTACTTAACCACTGTTTCAGTGAATTCTGTACTAGGAATATGTATCCAATACACATCAGAGTATGCAATCATTGATCAGATGTACAAAAACGTCACTTACGGCAGCCAAAAAAATCAATACGATTTGATATCGATGTGGTGCCGTATGGGATTTTACTGATACAGAAGCTTGTTTCATAGCGTCATAGCAGGTATACTTGAAATATTATGACCTGTTTTCCAGCTCACCTTATGCACCTAGTAAGTAAAAATCACAGCCAGTGCACTATATGTGATGTGACCAGCAGGTGGAGCTGTGAACTCATCAAAGGCTGAGCACTGAGCAAGGAGAAAAAAAATAAGGTCTTGGCTGTAAGCAGCCACTGGAGAGTTTCTGAGGAGTGAATTTCAAATGACTCTACATTATGCAGAGCTTTGATGCTGTGAGATTAATGGTTATCCTTCTACTACATTTTAATTGAAATACGTCTAAGTATAATATGTCTTAGATGATGCACTTTTTTTGTTGCAGTGTTTGATGCTTGTTGTCTGCATAGATTTTCCCTTAATGTCGGATTTGTCCTTTATCTTCCCTTTGACAGATAAGTGCCGATGAAAAGAGTAATCTAAAAGACCAGCTCATAAACTCCAGTTACGCCGTCAGTGGAATCACTGTTGCTGAGCAAGACTTCTACAAAGTACGACTTACTGCAGCACATTTGTGCAAAGCCCTCAAAATGATAATAAAATATATTCCTAATGGGTTTTGTGTTTAGCCTTAACCTAAACTAAGGTAATATTTAGAAAAGCCTTTTGTAATTTTTATTTTTTTTTATTTTTATTTTTTTTTGGTATATCCCATCATGCTCTGTTTCTTTTACGTTTTATTTTTAATGCTGAAATTGCCTGCAGGATTTATGTCCCTGGAACACGATATGTGAAGGCGTAGGATATCTTCTGATGACTAAATTTATGAGGAAATGCATCTGTTATATTTAATCAGAGCCTCCAGCTGTGTGAAGAAAGCCTTGCTCATAAACAGTTATGATTTTATTTTGGTCCAGGTCCCATTCCAGGACGCTCTGGATTTAGTGCGGACGAGGAAAGTGTTCTTGAAGGGTGGCTATGCCTACATTCCTCACCAGGACATCGTGACTATCGTTCTCAATGATTTCCGTACCAGGCTCTCCAAAGCACTCGCAGTAAGTCACTTATTTATTAGGACTGTGTTCATTATATGAACACTGAATAGAACTTATTGTGTGTTAGGTAAATATTACACACATTATTTTTGTTCTGGGTTAGCTAATTATCGAGGCCCTTTTCAGTCTGGGCTGTGCTGGTGGCTCAGTTGTTAATTGTAAGTAGCTTTGATTAAAAAAACATTACCATGGGAATAAATGGAAGACAGTCGTTCTGCCTTATAGTTGTGTACTAAAGGGCCTAATTATCCTCAGTTTAAGTGTTTAAGCTGAAAGTACTCTTTTACAGAGATGTATTAATTCCAAAAAACTCCAATAAATTAATTTAGAAAATTAGCCCTAGAAGTTTATCAATATTCTGTCACTACCAATATTTCTGCTGATGTCTTTCCAACAACACAGATAATCCAGACTTAATAAGAATCACATTAAAATAAATACATTTAATAAATAATTATTAAAATATTAAAATTTAAATTATTGATTTTGATATGATTAAAATGCATATCTACAAATTGTTTAAAATTGATATATTGCATATTATTTTAAATGATTTTAAAACTATTATATTATTTATTGAGGGCAATGTTTAATATTTCGAACTGAAAATAATCTTTAACATAATCTTTAACGCTATTCAAGAGAAATTTTGCTGTCTACATGGATGAAGTTTATATATGGATACTGCAGTTTGAGCATTTTCACCATTTCAGGTTTAAGGAGAGTAGAGGCGTAATAATATCAGCTGTGCTGTTGGGAAGTGTGGCAATCACAAAAACTCAGGTGGATGGTGGATCTTTATGCGATTCTGCAGTAATGCACCGTAATCAGTTTAAAAAAACATTTCCGATGTAATCCTTTTACAACTCGGCTGTCTAATGTCCACATTGCCAACATTTGGCCAAAACAATGTATTTAAGCACTTTCTAATTATAATCACCATTAACATTATTTGTAATGTGTTAGATCTGACCCTTCATTGTCGCCTTGTTTATGCTTTTTGGGTTGAAATCTTTGTCCTCAATTCTCTTAGGGCCAAGAAATGAAAGTCTTTTTTGCCTAAATTTTTTGGTGGCATCCCTAAATAAATAAGTAAAATGTTGTTAAATATATACTTGTCTAATGTCTAAGTCAAACATACACAGATAGATTTTTAACTCGCATTAATGAACTCAAAACATGCTCCATTTACCATGACAGAAAGTGGTTGAGCCAGGGTGAGTTGAGAGCAGTTCGTGTAAGTAGAGTAGGCTTCCAGGAAGTGTCTGTTAATATTGCAGAGCTCAGAACACTTGTGCAGATCATCGCAGATTTACATGTTGATTGGCTCATCTCTCATTTTATTCTTTTTGAGGAAGAAAAAAAAACACTCTTACGCTCTTTTGGCGTATTTTTGAATGATAACTCATACTAGTGTACTCCAATGGTTAAAATGCGTAACGGTTGGTAGATCTGGTAATATAATATAATGACTGATAAATGTCACTGGTTATGTGGCAACCTGATGTGGTAATCATGTTAATATTATCATATCACACAGGCCTGCTGAATGAAGAATAGTTAGTCCAGATAGATAATAGACTTGACTCTTATTGCTTTTGGTGAAAATGATTTTTATATTTTCATTTAAAGTTAAGCGTTTGAATGTATTCTAACATATGGTATATAATAATGAGCTGTTAGAGTATAACTAGGGCTGCATTGATCCCATCGTGTCCTGGATCCATCTGTGTTGTGAAGTTTGTTGGCAGAATGTTGTCCAACTGGCAGAAGTGGATGTATGAGGGGGATGGATTTCTTCACAGCTTGGCAGATGACACTTTATTTATTTCCTTGTTCTTCCTCTAAACATCAAATCAGACTGTCAGTCAGAATTTACTAGAGCCAGTTGGTGAGACTAAATGTGTTTCTTGTACTCGTTTGAATTAGTGCTATTCAGTGAAATTCATTACACACTTGGATTAAATTATACGTCATTTGTACGTCACTTAAGATAAAAGCGCCTGCCAAAATGAATAAATAGAAATGTAAGTGTGTAAGATGAAACTCGCACTCCTAATGAGCTAACAGTCTTTTATGGGTTTTTGTGGCTTCAAACACTAAGAGAAAATGAAATGTCAATCATCAAGACAGGCACATCTATATATCAAGCTTGGATTGAGATGCTCTGAAGGTTGAAATCAATTCTGACACCTGATATGAGGGTCACCACCTCCAGCTTTGCCATCTTACTCTGCCTGCTGAATGAAACAATTTGATACGCAGGCTGTGGACCTTCATGTGTCAGCTTCAGCAAACAGACACAAGAATCGGCTGTATAGAAGTAGAAAGTCCTTTTGGGTAATTGAGCTGTTGAACATTATCACTTTTAGTGATTTAGTAAGTTCATATCGAGTTCACAGCATCACAGCGCTTCATGAAGCTGTAATTATTCTTTTTTTGCGATGAACGAAGTCAAACCACAAGCAGCAAAGTGAAACAAGATCTAATTGAAAACTCAGAGTTTAGTAGTCTTTTGGTGGTGATGTGACAAGATTTAGTTGTTTTACTGTTATTTGTATTTATTTAAATTTTTTACAAAAATGCTGCATACATTTATTACCATAAGAATATGATGCATTTTCAGGATTTGAGCTTATAACTTTCTACAGGCTTGTGATGTCAAGAAATGAGCATAACTAGGATGCATCAGTATCATTTTTTTTTTTTTTCAGACTGTCTCTGAGTACATAGTTTTTTGGTACTCCTAAATTCTGCTACTGACACTGAAATGAGTAACCTACTTAGTATTAAGCAATAAGGAGCATCATGGAACATTTGATTTTTTATTTTTTTTTCCTTTTTTTGTTAGTTGTTTTGGTGAGCCACTCGTGCTGAGTTTTTTTGTGTAGGATGTTATACCATTTAAACAGTATTGGAGAGCGTGAAGGCAGCTGTTCTGAGTGCGCAGCGCACTGTCGGTGAGTATGGTCATTGAAAATAAGTACAAGGTGGCGTAAATTACATCTTGACTCTCAAGCAGTATGCAGACGCTGACAAGGAAACGTGTGTAGCTCAGTGCTCGCAGAAATAAAGTGCTACAGTCTCACATGCTACAGTTTCCCAGCACTCTCAGTTCACTTCACTGCTCCACTCATATGAGTACCTTTGTTTCTTTAGAAAAAACTAACCATTTATTACTTAGGGGTGGACAATGATAAATTGATTAGCTAGCGCACAAGTCAGCTGGAAGCTGGGCAGTCTCATGGTAAGCATGTAGACATAAGTTGCTTGCTTAAAAAGTGGTAGCTAATATAATATAAGATGATATATGGTGAGCTAGTTAGGTCAATTAATACAGACTACAGACTAGTTCCTTAGGATGGACGAATGAGTAGCCGTAGTCTTTATTTTCTCCTTATAGAGTTTTTGTTGTAGCGCATTGTGTTTGTGACCTCAAAGAAATGTCACATTGGTGAATGTTTCTGCTTGAGCTTGGCTAGGGTCTTTGTTTTATCTCCATAAGTTTAACTGTGAGGTGATGTGTGTATTGTGCAAGAGACTTACACTATATGGCCAAAAGTTTGTGCACACATGACCATCACACCCATATGTGCTTTTCGAACATCCCATTCTAGATTTATTCCCCCTTTGCTGTTATAATAACCTCCACTCTTCTGGGAAGTCTTTCCACTAGATTTTGAAGTGTGGCTTTGGGGATTTGTGCTCATTCGGTGACAACAGCAACAGTGAGGTCAGGCACAGTTAGCGTTACACTTCATCCCAAAGGTATTCAGGGACTGAGGTTAGGATCCTGTGCAGTTCATTCGAGTTCTTCCACTCCAACCGTGACAAACCAAGTCTTCATGTCAGGGACACTGTCATGTTAGAACTGGTTTGGGCCTCTTAGTTCCAGTGGAGGGGAATTGTAATGCTACAGCATACCAAGACATTCTAGACAATTGTGTGCTTTCATCTTTGTGGTAACAGTTTGGGGAGGAATCACATACAGGTGTGATGATCAGGTGTCCACAAACTTTTGGCCAAATATGAGAGATTTGAAAATGACAGTACTGCTCGGCCGATGTGTGTAGGGTAGCAGGTGCTGATAGCAGGTATAAAGATACATACCAAATGAACACATTTGTACTGCAGAAGTCAGTAAGGAGAAGGATTTATTTTACTTCTCTGGTTGTTAAACTTGTTTATCTGCCAGGCAACTATGAATAAAACACTAATAGCCTGGATATTTGTATCGCTGTTCGACAAATCAAAAGCTGTGTCCCTAAGAGACATTATGCTTTGAATAAGGCGTTGTACGTTAGAATTTAGATAAGCATTAAAATTCACATCAAGCTGGTTGTGTGTCCTTGATAAATATACAGAATATCTGACGTGTGGATGCACTCTTACCTACTCAAGCTGAGCACAGCAAATCCATCAAACTGCTGTTAAATCTCACTCCTGTGAAAGTTGGTGCAGATAAAGTGGTCCAGTCAGCAAATATTGGATATCCTGTGAAAAGGTTACCTGATATATTATAGCTGTCATTGGACCGAAATATAATCCAAAGCTGAGCCTTGTTTTGAATTCTTTACCTGACTGATTTATTTAGTTTCCTTGCTGTAATGATGTTAATGTGATTTGTTTTAGAGTCCTCTCAAACTTAATATGGGTGCTGCATAATATTGATCTGTGTTGATGTACATATTTTAGCTGCACTCCAGGGGTGATATTTATGGACATAGGAAATTATAAATAAATAAATCCCATGAATATAAATAAATAAATCCCATGACATTGCGTACCTGTGTTTCCTTGGCAAGTAAAGTAAGTTCCCCCCCCCCAATCCTTAAACAGTGGTCACCTTGAGTATAGACATTTAGCTCTTAAAGTAAATTCTCTAATGGTATGGGCTCTTGCTGTTTTGGAGCATACCATGGCAGAGATGATTAATATCTTTGAGAAATACGCTGAGCCTACAGAATGTGAAGGATGTCCATTAGGGACGCCTACCCAGGTGAATCCAGGTGAAGGCTGTGCTTCCTAATTGCTTTCATCTGTTATATCCACTTTGGTAAGTGAAACTGAAGGATAGCGTAGAGGCTAAAGAAGAGGTTTTAAGGATTGAGACATTGAATTGTGTATGACCTAGAACAGTCTAGAGAAAGATTTAAGTGCCTTTGAACAGGGAATGATGGGTGTCATGCATGCTGGCTTGTGTGCTGAGCATTAAAAATCAAAACACTTTGTTGCTCTTCTTGACACAGTGTGTTGACTGCAGCTCACGCTACACCGCACATGATAACGAGCTCACGGCAAGTCAAAGGTCAGGGCTGACATGAATTGTCCAGATCCATAAGCAGCCAACACGAGTCAACTGACTGTCATTTGGGGGTAGAGGGCAATAATACAAAAGCGTCTCTAATGAGATGCTACACTACAGGCCAGGCATGCATATAGCATTCGAAAGAGGAATCCTGTAGCATGAGTTGAGGAACTGTATTTGAGGATGGAACTGATGGAGTGAGGGAAGCTGTGAGATCTCTTAAGCCTAGGTAAATACTCATTGGATATTTACTAGAGAATCTCAAACCACTTTACAGTTCAGTGTAGGATTTCCACTGGCAGTGAAGCAACAGTGTGAATTAGATGGGACCACCAAAGGGGGTGAGGGACCATGGTACGAAACTCCCTGAGAGGACACGAGGAAGAAACCTTGACGTGACTTTTTTTTTTTTTTTTTTTTTTTTTTAAATAACTTTATACTATAAAGACTAAGTGTGTTGATGTTTAGTACATTGCGAATAAGAGTTCTGGGATGAACACAGGACAATGCTATTATTTTTCTAAAAGTCTTCCGTATCCACTGAAACAAGGGTGACATTTGGGCATAAAAACAAACAAACAAAAAATGTAATTCCTATTCACAGCTCCAGAGCCACACGACATGACTATCGCTATGCTGCTGCAGGGTTTGATGTTTTGATTTACGCAAAATAGAACATCACTGGTGTTTTATACACAAGCATTTCCCTCCAGAATTTTTATTTCTAGTCATAAGACATCTGCTTTGTGGTCACTGGTGACCCCAATAACTGGTGGTTTTGTAGCTTTAGCAAATATCGTTGTTTGTGTGGTTATTGCACTAGCCTGGCGTGAAGAGTGAAATCGTGACCAGTATACAGCGACTTCAGCGTCATGAAGGGAAAAATCGCTGATCGTCACCAACTGCGAAAGATTGCCACTTGGCTTTGCTTAAAAAGAGCTAGTGTTTGTGATTACTTAAGTAAAATATTTGAAAACGTACACCTCCTTCAGCTTCCTGGGTGCAGAACGTATTTGTTAATATATTTCCCTAACATGATGCAAGGGATTGCTGAAGTTTGCTGAACAACAGTTACAGGTTGGTAATTGGTATAATGACAGCCCCTTCTGTCATTCTCTGTTCAGTGTTGCCTGTAGTCAGAAGCGCTGCCTGACAGCTTAAAATACTGCTTTGTCTCCTCGATGATTCTGCTTTTAGTCAGGAATTGTTTAGCTTGAAATTTTTTTTTTCTCAAAAGCTGGTATAAAGTAACAGCATTAAAAACAGTCAAGCAGATGTACCATTCTTCAAGCTTTTGTGTTATCATTCAAAAATAGAGAGCACTCTTTCCCCCTCCCCCTCCCCACCTGATAAAAATGGCAGCTAAACCAATCAGCGTGTGAATCGGGAATGATTGACTGTTGTGTAGGTGATATTAACTGACACCCCCTGGAAGCCCCGCCCACTTTGCCCATCTCAGTCCTTTGGCTGGCCCTGTCACCTCATTTCAGTTGTCCTGCTTGAAAGATGCTGTGTCATGGCATTGTCATTTCTGTTGGAGTCAATGTTTTGACTTCATGAATATGAAATAAAACGTGAGTGTATGTTTGACTAACATCAGGCAGATATATAATTAATTAGTTAACTATTTATTAGGGATGCACTGAAATTTTTTACCAAAAAATATGCAACAAATTGTCAAAACTGACAAATAATGTTAATGTTAATGCTAATTAGAATGTGACTCATTATTCCTCTTCAGGGTTGTCAGGTGTGAGTCGGAATCTTCTATAACAAGGCCATTTGAAGGTACATAAGGTTCATACTGCAGCCTCATTTTCCTTTGTACACTCAGGGGAAGGGCGTCTCTTAGACTGCAGCATTTGTCTTTTTCTTTTTGCCCAAAAAAACCCCACACATTTTCAGGCAATCCATAGATTTCGCTGATTCAGCCTGTGCTATTGAAGCAGCGTCAAATGCATACCAACGTGGAGCTCTTTCTGTCTATATTTACTCACCTGTAAGAATTTAATTGCAAATTAGATTGGTTTGGAATTTGATTTAATTGAGATAGGAAGAGGAAGTGTAGTGAAGCTTTGTTAAACAGGAGTTTGGCCTATCTTTTACTGAAAAGCAATCACTCTGTCAACCAGCCACTTGCAAGCCATAGTTATCACTTTAATTCTCTACTTCTCTCTCATGCTGTCTAATAAAAACCCTAAGCTAATAAAGCTCTTGAATATTTTAGAGCTATAATTATTGAAGGTGGATGTGTTAAAAGCTTCAGTGTTCTTCTGAACATTGTCACAACACTAAAGGATAAATCCTTTAATGTTTAAACATCATTGCACAAGCTCTTGGGAGGCTGTTACGGTGCGCCATTATCGTCTCATTCCGTTGTTTTTCCCTTTTTCTTTCTTTATTGGATACTTTTCTCCACTAGTAACAATTACTGACTACTGTTCAGTTTTAAAGGCTTCATGCCCAGTGATAGTCAACCAAGTTTCAGCCCCAACGAGGGTAAAATCTGTTTTTCTCCTAAGACTTTGTTCATTTATTGAGTTCATTCATGCAAATCATAGCATAATTGAACTTTTAAACACGTTGGATGATGTGATATCCTGCAATAATACCACATTAATATTACCTAGCATAGCTTGTTGTAGAAGTGGGATGCAGATATCATGCCTGGACTAAAAAAAACACATCCTATGGTTAAGTAAAGCCACCACTAACATGGAGATGGTTTCAAAAATTAACTGCAGCTGTTTAGAACCATTTTTGGGTTTAAATCCGAGTGAGAGGGGAGACTGAAAAAAATACAGTACATACAGTTTGCACCATCTTAAGGGTGTTTAAACGGTATGTTTAATAGAGAGCACATGGACGACTGACCTGAGTGAGTAAAGCTGCATCAGCGAGTATGGTCACTAAAAACGAGTGTAAAATGCCATGATTTGTGTGCACGCGAAGATATTCGCCTCACGTGTAAGACCGCTTCACTTCACCCTCTACACTTTGCTTGTGAGCTAAGTTAATTATTTAAGTAATTGAGCCATGGCCTAAAGATAATGTAATTTGTATCTTTGTTTTACTAGTACTAGTGCAATTTGTGTTTAAATAAAAGTAAAACAAGTTGAATGGAAAATGCTTATTTTCATGCAAAAAAAAAAAAAGGCCTTTCCCTTGCGTTGAAGTCCACTTCAACACCCCCATCCCCATCCAGTTTAACCAATTACCGTGATTATTTTCCACATGCTTAACTGAATAAAATGATTCTGTTGCTGGTACTGCATTTCTATGATTTCTTGTTTTTGTTCTGTGTAAGTCATGGATTTTGGTTTACCCTCTGACCTCCTACAGGCCTGAACTCAATCCAAGACGACACGACATGCTTTTTTGTACGGTCTAATTGCTTTTAACTGCTGCACATTTACATCAAATGACATTTTGCTTTAAGCAGTGTTGCAGATATTGAACACAGTAACATCTTTGTTGCAGTAGAAGGTTACAGTTATTTATTGGTCTGATGAATAGGCCTCTCTTTGTTAGTTATTAATAGGCTGTGTGCTTGCGCAACAAATCCTATGATGTGACAACATTGACATAACCCATTTATACAGGACTTCCTCCATACTAGAAGACTTTTCAAAAATGTGCATATTTATACACTTCTTGGCCGCATTAATAGGAACATCTGTATCTCTGGTTAACTGGCCAGTTGAAGACCAGCTGATCTTTAGCTGTCTAGTTTCGGTGAGTCTGTGCCCATGATGGCCTCAGATTCCTGTTCTTGGTTGACAGGAGTGGAACCAGATGTGTCTTCTGCTGTTGTAGCCCATCCATGTCAAGGTTTGAAGTTTTGTGCATGCTGAGATGCTTTTCTGCTCGCCACGGGTGTAAAGAGTGGTTATTTGAGTTGCTGTAGAATTCCTGTTAGCTTGAAGCAGTCTGACAATTCTCCTCTGACTTTTCTCATCAGCTAGGAGTTTCCAGACACAGAACTGCTGCTAGCTGCATGTTTTTTTTTTTTTTTTGCACCAGCAGTTTGTGAAATACTCAGGCCAGCCCATCTGGCACCAACAACCATGCCATGGTTAATGTCACAGAGTTCACACTTTTTCTTCATTCTGATGTTTGATGTGAACATTAAATGAAGCTCTTGACCTGTATCTGCATGATCTTATGCATTGGGCTGCTGCTATATGATTGGCTGACTGGATAATTGCTTGAATGAGCAGATTTACAGTGGTAGGTGAGTAGTTCGTGTCCAGTTTATGGTGGGAAAAAAAACAGCTAAACAGACCACAAAGGATTTCAATTTCACTGCAGTGGTCTGACCTGGATGGTACACTAGAATCGTCCTCCTGTTTTTAAAAACTTTGCTTGATGAGGACTTGTCTATTCTGTAATTATGGTGTACTTTTGATAGGGACGTTTATTTATTTTGAGATTTTTTTTCCAGTCAGAACAGCAATCAGAGGAAGGGCCAGCATTTCTGCTGTCATATAAATCAGGCAATAAAAAAAGCTTACATCTAATTTAATTTAATTAGGTGTCTAGAGTGAGAAATAATAACACGAATGATTAAATTGACACACTATAATTTAGACTATTTACAATTTGCTTGTTTTTGTAAAGACAGCTGCAGAATTTTATGCACTTTGTTAGTAATAGAAAACTGTCAATCAGAGACATTGTGCAGATGATTTAAAAAAAAAAAAAATTAAAAAAACAAGCACTGACCAGGGACAGAGAAGAGAAAAGAAATTTTGCTTCCTTAATTGAAAGGTGTTTTTTGTTTGAAGAAAAAGAAAATCACAAGCAATTTCGTTGATGCCAAAATAATTTGTGACGGGCAAAGATATTTAAATGTGTTATGTTTGAATACTAAATAAATAACAGTTTGGTAAAGTACACAAAAGTGCTAAATAGTTTGCTTCTTCAAATGGAGGGCAAGGTAAGGAATTGTAAAAGTTTTTCCAATGTGGATCAGTTTAGAGCACTCAGCATACTGCGCTGTCAAGCTTTAATGGCAACACAGCATTTCTGCTACTTGGCCTGGAACTCCAGTGCATTTGCATCAAATGACATTTTGCAATATTGCTAACAAGACAGTGTTTTCGGCTTACGAACGGCTTGATGTGAGCAGCGGGATTCTTTGGAAATAAGAAGGATCATTAGAGCCCGTGTGTAAACACAATACCAGCTACTCAGGGAGCAAGCTTTTCAAGCCCTGGTTAATTTCTGACACATGGGCCTGCTTTTATTTAGTGTACTTGTCCCAGATCATAGGTATTAGGAGGAAGGAAGAGAAAGGTGCAGGAAAAAAAGTCTACAAAATGGAAGAGAGCGCTGGTCATTCACTCCCCCCCACCTACAATCCCTGCCGGACCTGAGACTCAAACCCACGACCTTCAGGTTCACCTTCAGGTTACAAGTCCGACTCTCTCAAAACTCCCAGACACATTGCTTTTCTGAAAAGTCCTTTTAAGCTTTTAAATATTTTATTGTCCTGGGCTTGAAATTCAGCCAATACTTGGTTTTGTTTTGGCTGCAGTAGGAAACAATAGAAAGAAGAAGGAAGAACACTCTTCCTGCACACTGAAAAAAAAAAAAAAAAAATTCATAGATCAACTTGTTTAAATTAAGGGCAAAATTTCCCCTTCAGTAAAGTATGCAAGTTCAACAAAAAGTAAATAGGTAAATAATGTCAAGCTTATATTAAACTTATTAAATAGAAATGTGTACTTATGAACTTAAATTATTATAGTAACATGGCCGTCATATCAATATGTAAGCACTACTTAAGGCCATAAGCATGTTTTAGAGTGCATGGTGTTATGTTTTCAGTCTGTAAAAATGATTGACATGACTAATATGGACAGGACCAAAATCCCACAGATACTCCAGGAATAATTCCTTTTCCCCACCTCCCCGTGTAAAACTAATCCAATCCGAGCAGAGCTGCATTCAACTCATTTCTCACTCTATCAGCATGAGTAGTTCATGCTGTTGTGCATTTCAACTAAACACTTAGAACCCTAAAACTTCCAGGTCTTAAGGTAGGGTTATAATAAATATTTGAATATGGCTTGATTTCTACTTTAACTTCAGCTTGTTTGTGAACATTTAAGTTTTGAGAGCACAATGTACTCTTCATAAGAACTTATAACAGCTGTCATCTCCGTCCTCCTGGATGTGTTTCCATATCTGTATTGGACAGATGCCCCATCATGTTCTCAGACTGTTAATCTTGTCGGATCAATTTCCGTATTACTGACTGCTTATCAAGACAGCGCTGTCTCTGTCAACAAAGGGAAGATGACTTTGCTGCTTGTTTTCACACCGTGATGATCCAATGCTCGATACAGCCTATCACTACAGGGGATTAGCAAAGCAGCGGCGGACATGCTTCTTAACAGCAGCTGCTTATCCTTCTCCGGACGTGTGGATGTGTGGTCTGTTCAATAAGTTATCAATAAATCTTGGCATATCTAAAACTTTGGAAAAACTCTGTTTTTAGCCACAGATGTGTTTTCTCAAAGTTCCTCAGTGTTGGAGATTTAAAGACCTCTCAACTTTTAGTTGAAGCCATGTTACTCGTGTAGAGAGCCATATGACCAGTTCATTATTATTCATAGAACCGCTCATCGTAATGTAAGCCGCTTATGGCCTTGCTTGAAGTGGCAGTTTCTGAGCATGAGTTTTAAGCTTAAAATACAAGAACATCTTCTAACACCATTCCTGTCCATACAGTGATCTTTTCGGGTGATCTCTCAATATTTAGGTTTACGTTTACTTTTGACAAATGTGACTAACTAGTCATATGGAAATTGTAAAACCAACCGAAGCATTGGAGGTGTGATTTAAGGGCTTTGCTCTGCAGGAATTCCCAAACTATTTGGTTGACCCCTATTTTTGGCCCCTAACTATTTTTTTCTGTGACCCCAAGCCTTGACCACGCTAATTCTAGATTAACAATTTTATAATTCGTGTAGCATTTGAACATTTTATTATGTCAGTAACACATCCACTATAGTTGGAACATCAGAGCCAGAACGTCCCTGCCTGTCTGGTTTCCAAGTCGAATTGTAAAGTGTTTAACGATTTCATACACAATGACTGCCTCAATTTGTTTCTCTTTAAAACTACCTGCTGTCAGAGAGTTTGTGCTTTCCACTATGTCATGGGCTGCGTCTCAAATTGAAAACTCTGACCTTTAATTCAAAAGTATTTACTAATCTAGACAATCCGGAAGATAAAACGGACCTTTTGGTAAGCTTGAAGGTGACATGAGAGGTTTTTAAAATTCATACACTAACTGAAGAATAGTTATGTTTTTTTATTACAGCTCTTGGAGCTCTTCTTAGGTTTCATATTATCAGCATGGTATGGTATGTAATTTTCAGACTTACTGGAGCATGTTGCAGTTCTCAAGAATCATGTGTTGATGAAAAGCTCCTTACAATCCAGCTGTTGTGTTTGATCATGGAGACAGTTTTATCTGTGTGCTCACCTTGAGTTAGCAGCCTAAGTAAGATGTTTAGAGAGAGGGCTTTTTGAGTATGTAGGCAGTTGAGGACTGAACATTGAAGGGACAACACCTGTGTATGTCCTTGAAGCTTCAATAGAACTATTCCTCTTCTCCAAGTTTGTGCCTGCTTACATCTTTATTAATAAAGAAAGAATAGTACACAAGTATGCGATTTGAGACACAATGCTAGTGTGTTTAGTGGATGTAGATGCACAGGGAAATGTGTCCATACTGCTATAAGCAGTTTCCACACCACCCTGTGCTCTCAGTTTCAGAATCAACGATTTTAGCTGAGCTGCAAACTTGTCCACACGACTGCATTTTAAGAACTGATACTTCCTTCAGTAGTGTAATGTGATTAATAGTTTTATTATTTTGCACATTTATTATATTATTTTCTTCTGTTGTTGCGTGTAGCCTAAAACAGCATTGAAGTTGGAAATTTTTGCTGCACAGATAAATGGCACAGATCATTATAAATATAATACTGTCCTGAATGAGTTTTTTTTTTTTTTTTTTTTTTTTTTTTTTTTTTTTTTTTAAAAAGAAAAACAACGTCTTTTTGAAAAAGATGACTAGTCAACTGTACAATGAGGAGGTACCCTCAAATGTACATGTGTAGTACCTGTAGTTTGTATATTTCATCAGAAACTTTTAAAATGATTTACAGGTAGCCACTATTTTACCTTAAGTTAGTTTTTAGACTACAGCTCTAAGTGTACACTACATGTACCTTCCCAGGTTAAAGATAAATGCTAATGGTGCAAAATATGTACCGTTGAGGATACCACCCTAACATCTAGAAAAGGTGTGGGTCATTACCTTTTTTTTTAATTTCATCTGAGTTCACGGTCCAGCAGTTCTGGCATACAAACTCTCAATCTTAGGGTCACTAGATTAGTACCTTCACTTCTGAGCTGCTGTCCAACACTGTCAAACTTTTTTGCAAAAAAAAAAAAAAAAAAAATTCTGCAAAATGCTGACTTTTCTTGTACAGCATGCACCATTAATGACAGAAGTAAATGGTCATGAACTGTTCAGACATCTGGTTAATGGTAAAATTTCATCATCCGCTCTGTCGGCTAAAGTCATTCACTCGTCTCTCTTTTCCCCGAGGACGACCAGCTTCCTAGAGACCTGCATCACGTCCCATTTGGCGTGCGTATTAACAAGCTACGTCTTGGGGACATAGTGCTCCTTAGAGAAATGCGCTCGCTTCCAGTGAACCACACTAATGCCAATTAGCTGGAGTAGCTTCTCCGTGTTGCGCACGGTCTCCTGGCAGGATGTCAATGGCTTGAGAGTTCAGGTTCCTGATGAGTACCGCTCTCTAGAATAGCTTATGTTTCACTGCAATTGAATCACCATCTGGCTGGGAGCACTCATTAGCTTTTTTGGTTTTTGGATATATTCTGCTGTTTGCTGTCGCCAGCTCTTAAATGAACGGTGGCTGGTTTGGCAGGGTTTTTATTTAATGAGCAGCATTTCCAAATGCAGTATTGCTAACCAGTTTGCCCACATCTCAAAGCTGAGGGGAGTTTTCTTTTTCAATAACAGATGGCTTTCAACAAAAAACAGGGCTTTTTTTTTTTAAACATCCCAAAAGTTTACACTAAAGGAAAAGTGTTCACTGTGATATTTCCACTGTGTGTTTATTTTCATGGAACCCCTATAGATTAGTGAAATTGTGCTGTGTGTAGTTCTTGCTGTATCCTAATGGAGGTGCTGTCTCTTCATACTCCAGCCTGGTTCTCAGACACATCTGTTCTTTTAAATTATTTCAGGAAAATAAGCTGATTAACAATTAGAAAACCACATCTCGCAATATTGACTTAAGTGGTTGATTTGTTCTTGCACTTTGACGTGCTGTTTCTGAATGACATATTTACATGTTCCAAAATGGCAAATGCACAAGTGAGGCTCTTATTTTAGGTACTTAATATTCAGACCGTGTTAACATATTAAGATGCTTTTCCCATTTGCCGGTAATTGCCCATCTAAAGACAATAGAGATTGTTTAATTATGAGGAAAAGAAAGTGCCTAGGACAGAATGTGGTCGTTTCTTCTCGCAGCATTGATCCGTTTCTGCTTCAAAATAGAAGCTTTTGTTTTCTTTACTTTCCATGAGATTTGCGAGACAAAAGAGTTCATGATGCTGAAAAGCAGCCTGATGACAATCTATTAATCAATACACCGATAACGCAGCCTAGTCGTCTTTTTCAAAAATCTTTTATCTTTGAAGCTTTTGTTTTAACCCCTAGAGAAACACTTCTGGTAGATAAAGGAACTTGTGTGTGTGTGTGTGTGTGTGTGTGTGTGTGTGTGTGTGTGTGTGTGTGTGTGTGTATTTAAAGGAGTCTTATTGTTGCCTGTAATTTCATGTTCAGGTGAATTGCTGTAGAGAGTAAAAAAAAAAAAAAAAATAGAAATAAAGAAATAAAAAAAGTAAGTAGGTCATAAGTATGTAAATAAGTAATTCAAAATTTTATACAACTGTGTCAAAGATTTTGTTTGCTTCTAGGAAGTTGTTTTGATTGTAATGTCAGGGAGCATTTTGTGTTCGAGCATGTTGTAGGGTTGATGGGCATAAAGCTAAAGGCAGAATGTGATAAAACCTGTTAGTGTCTCAGTGGTCTTTGCTATGCCAAAATTTCAGTTTCAGTTGGAAGCAAATAAACATCGACTCATAAACCTTTCCATGCACAACAAAAAGTGAAATTTGATGTATTTCAGTAATGCTGTCTCTGAAAATTATTCATAGCTGGAGTAGGTTCAACAACCCGAAAGAGGAAAAAAAAAAAAAAAAGTCCTCGTGATTGACTTTTACAAAACCAAGAGTTTATATTTGCTACATCGTTTAAACTTAATGTACTTCCTGGTGGTGAAACTATGGCATATGCTCCTTAATACACTACGCACGTTGGCCGACAGGACTGACTGACAGAACGATTTTTGCTAGGAGGATTAATTAGCATGCATGAGTGATAGATCATCATGCAGGTTTGTGGAAACACTGACAATACCCAAGCAAAATAAAGTGGAGCATAAAGCCATCATATCCTGCATACTACAGCCTGTAGTTAAACATGCTGACTGAAAAATAAAGCTACTATCCAGAATTGAATAGCTTTTACGTGCAATGCGAGATGAACACGCTAGAGCTGTTAATGTTCACCTAAAATATTCGCAGATGACTTGCTGACTTTTTGTTGTGGTGCCAAACACAATTAGACGAGGAGGTTTTACTGTAGCTTTTACGTGCCTGATAGGCTAGCCAATAAATTTTTACTGGTTTATTTAAATTATTGCCCATTCTGTCAAAGTTCAACAGCCTCATTTTATATTGTTCGTGATGGCTGATTCTGCCAAATCTGTGATTCATGTGAGTGTGTTGACCAAAAGTGTTGCTTAGTAAAGATTTGCTGAACCTTTGGGGGGGGGGAAGAATGACAGACTGGCTGAAGGTGAACGTGAAGAGTAGCAGAATAAAAGAAAAAACATCAGGACTATGTGAATCAGTTGAAAAAGATGCTGACAGCTTTGTGGAGAAAGCTGAGAATGCAGCAGGGAGTATGATAGCACAACTAATAACTAAATCAAATTCACTGACAAGATAGGAGGAAAGAAAGTAGTGTTGGTGAAGCTGGACAAGCGCTATGGCAGATCTGATGAGCAACAAACCATGTTCATCAGTATTCTATTTATATACAAGTTAAACCAGTGAAAATACTGGCAAGGAGTTAGAAATAGCACTTGCGCAGACATTATTACATGTTTATTTTATCGTATTTAAGTTTATTTGGGTATGTCGTGGTGGGATTATTTTTCATTTGGTCTTAAAAAGTATTCATTCGATTTTAAAAAACAATTTTTCCTACCGGAATGTGGACTATGTTTCTAATTATCGTTGCCACCTGTGTGAAAACCTGCTGTCTGCAGTAGATTCTACTTTTTATATTTTTTCTTGTAACTCAGTTGTTTTAATTGCACATCAGTAGTGGAAATGATGTTTATGCCGGATCAGTCAGTTTAGTATCGGTATGTATTTAATACAGTAGGGAATATGGAAGGCCATTTTAAATTCAGGGAATATACCCCCGTACCTCATCCGTCTCTCTGGAGTCCTGCGCTCGCTGTTGCACTTTTCTCTATCTGACTTCTATTTCTTACCAATTATCTGGATCACCAACATGGCAGCAGTGAAGTAATGATTCTGCGTCCCTCCGGACTGTTAGTGAGCCGTTATGAACGCTGTGTGTGTGTGTGTGTGTGTGTGTGTGTGTGTGTGTGTGTGTGTGTGTGTTTTGCCCCTAATGGCTCCTCGCTGCTGTCTGTGTTGGCCCGATGGGAGACCTTGCACGGAAATGTACGCTGTTCCCATTTGGCTGAATGACTGTGACTCATAGTGTTTCCTTGAGCTTTGTTTGCTGGCTGAATTTTTCTTTTTCCAAGTGCAACAAAACAAGACCTGGCTTACATGCTATACTAAACTAAGTATTTATTACTTTTTTATTGCTTCTCATGGCCAATTGTGTAGCATTAGATATGATATTAGTTATATAATATGAAAAGAATAACACACGACAGGCCATGCTGTTAAAGGAATTTCTTCTTCTTGTAACACAGCAATTTGGCAACGATTCCAAAGAATGACGCACTTTTTATACATTTATAGTCAAGTTTAATGCTGTGGAACATCCATGAACCAAGTTAGTTCCTGTTATCACTTGCGTTATACCAGCTATAAGCAGACCTTCTCTTCAAGTTAATAAAACGGAGAGATTTTTTGCTGCTTTAGAAATGATACTATACTACATAACATATTTTGAATGCATTAGAAAGAATAAAGTAATAAAACTGATTACAGAACAGATTCTTGAAGCTCTGAATATTAAAATAGTTTGTATTCGAACACAAATATCAGAATATTGGCTTTTACATTATGCTACAGCAGAGAAAACTTATTAACAACAGCAACTATTATTATTATTATTATTGTTATTATTATTGTTATTATTATTATTATTATTATTATTATTATTACTGCCTCCACCATGTTTGACCATGTTTAATTGTTATCTAAATTTATTTTGTTTTTGTACCATAATAAATTATTTATTTAATTTTATTAATTAATTATTTTAAACTCTACCATCTCCCTCTTTGGAGGACAATAAGGACTTTATTAGCATTATATATACATAGAAGCATATAAATGTATACTATTAATGCCATTCCTAGGAGAGGAGAGATATGCATTTGTACCAATAGTTTTAGCTTTAATAGTACATTCCCATGATCTTTTACAAAATATTACATTGCTACTGTAATCTGTGTATTTACTGTTAACACATGTCTATTTAGTGTATATTCTGCTTTGCAGCAGACTCTGCGGGGGGAAAAACCTGCAATGGTCATGTAAAAGTGTCTGTATAAAAAAATAAAAAACAGACCATCAGCTGTTATGTATGTGCAGAACTTGTTTGTTTTCTTTACTGCATGCCTTGTTTAACCTGTGTATGGAAGTAGAAGCTAATTTATTTGGGCAAACTGGTTTTTGTGATCTTGAGAACCCATATTTGTTGGAGTGGAAATGTTGCTGCCTACGCTACAATCTGCTGCTTCCTTAGTAGTTTGATCATGTTCATCCAACACGTCTCTTCATCACTGGCTTCGTCTCACTTCAGTTAACAAATGCACTGCATCTTCTACTGCAGAGCAGAGTTTATCAGTGTTCTCATATTTATGAGCTGAGGTTGTAGTGAACTACTAGTTTCATGAGTGTGACAGTTCATGTTGTCTGTTTAGTCTTGAGGTTCTTTTAATGCGATATGTGTAAGGAATAAAACATGATGGGACATGCTGTTATAGTAAAATAATAAACAACAGGTTGAAAGTGGATTAGAAGTTCATTCGTCCTATTACACAGTTTACATACACTTTAAGTATCACATGTTGTACCTTAATCCATAAGTATTTGGACAGTGACACAATTTTGGTAATTTTGCCTCTTCAATGGATTTAAAATGAAGCAATCATCAGTGCTTCATCAGTGACTGAAGTGTAGACTTTCAGTTTTAATTCAAGGAGTTGAAAAAATATTGTATTAACCGTTTAATGACCCAGTTCCATTAGCAGCCATACATCCCCATGCCATAACACTGCCTCCACCATGTTTGACAATGATGTGCTATGCTTTGGCTCATGAACCCTTCCTTTCCTTTTCCATACTCTTCTCTTCCTATCATTGATACAAGTTAATCTCACATCAGAACTGGTCAGTTTTTAAAAGCAAAGTCTAATCTGGCCTTTCTGTTCTTGAGTGTTACCGGTGGTTTGCACGAGGTAAACCATCTGTATTTACATTCATGAAGGCATCTCATGATTGTAGACTTTGACAATGATACGCCTACCTCCTCCAGAGTGTTCTTGTCTTGGCTAGATGTACCACATTGTTGATTTGGCCACTGTTTAAGTTTCTGCTATCTCTCTGGTCTCTCTGGTCTGTTTTGTTTGTTAACCCTAATGACAGCCTCCTTCACTTGCATCGACACCTTTTTGGACCGCATATTGAGAGTTTCCATGAACAGTTGCCAAATGCAAATTCAATGCTTGGAATCAACTCCAGACCTTTTATCTCTTTAATTTCATTTGTCATGAAATAATGGGGAAACAGGCCGCATCTGGCCATGATCTTACTTATCAGTCGATTGTCCAATTACTTTTGAGCCTGTGTAAATGGAGGGACTCTGTTTTTAAAAAAAAAAAAAGAAAAGAAAAAAAGCCTGTAATTCCTAAATGATTAGTGCAGGATTTTTGTTAAACCCCTTGAATTAAAGCTGAAAGTCTACACTTCAGTCACATCTTGATTGCTTCATTTCAAATCCATTGTGGTGGTCTACAGAGGCAAAAGTACAAAAATTGTGTCACTGTCCAAATACTTATGGACTGATAACTGATACAGTTACATTTAATGTCGTGGAACATCAGTGAAAGTTAGTGCCTGTTATCGCTTATGTTCTAGCAGCTATAAACAGTCGTTCTCTCAGCAACCTCTGATTTTTTTCCTCTCTCTTAAAGTTAATAAGGCAAAAAAAAACCAAAAAAAACTGTAACTTGTCATGTTATGGAGTAACTGAAAAGTGCAAACTCCTCTGTCTCTAAGACTTTTCCATGGCAGAAAACTTACTGACTGTTAGAAAGTGCTGACACTGCGGACTCCTCCCATAAACGTTAAACATCTCCTCACAGACATCATCACCATTTCAACAACTCTACCTTTTTATTTATTTATTTATTTATTTATTTATTTATTTTTATTTTTTTAAATAGCAACATTTTAAAAATCCATTTATTAGTCTTCGATTATGTGGAGCGTCTGCCAGACAAGTCCCTGTGTAAATGCCTACTATAGAAATGATGTCTGCAACCTTGCAGATGACATTACTGTCATAGCTGCTGTTTATCAACAATTAATCAACACTTTCTGACCAAACAGAATCAAGAATTCAACAACATAGTAGTATAATGCTGCTATCAGATGCTATATTATTATTAGTAGTAGTAGTTATATAGTAATAATAGTGTTATAATAATGATAAAGGTCATAACTCGGGACCTCCTGACCTTCGACTAGGAAAAAACAAAGAAAATGTCCCCTCAACTCAGAATTCCAGCTCAGGATGGTCTCCTCATCCCCCGAGTTCAGCAAGTGATGTCAAATCAACATGGCTGCTCAGAGCATCAGCAATAAATAAAGTAGCACCTCTTACTTTCAAATAAGTTGAACAGTTTTTTCCTAGTATTTGCTTTAAATTAGTTAACATGCATACTTGTTCGCTTGTTAAATTTATTACACTGATCATACAGATCGCTGTTTTGAGGAAGTAAATACATCACTACTGTTAGCTTGATAGATTGTTACTAGGAAAAGACTAACATGGAGGCATTCATGTTTTCCCGCTTTGTAGCTCGAACACACTGCGGTCAAAAATGTCCTAATTTCCGATGTCCCACTTCCAAGTTAAGTTAAATGTAGCATTTGTGTAAACAGTCCAGTGGATAAACACTGATGAAAATGATTTGTGTTTTATAGGATTAATAACCAAGTAGATAAAAAAAAAAAAAAAACCCATACTGTAGGTGTTTAAACAACTGAAGGCATAAATGAATTAGGTTGCAATAATACAGTGTACATCACAGACAGGTTTAAATAAAGATGAGGTTATAATATCTGACTCAGTAATACTTGCCATTAACACCAAACAGGGAAACAAAGTAACACCTTGCTTTACTGATTTTTCATATTATTAATGTATATTCCTATATTTTCTTTTGGCAGCACAAACACATTTGATCATAAAGATAACCTTAACATTTGACCCTCGCCCGCTGTTCTGTGTGTTTGCAGCTGACGGCGCGCTCTTTACCAGCTGTGCAATCTGACGAGCGACTCCAGCCTCTGCTGAACCACCTCAGGTAATTGGGATCATCAGACATTTTTCAGCTCCTCTGATTTACAGCTCTGCTATTTATCATCACTGTGTTGTCACTGCTGTTGCAATTCAGCAAGCTTGATGTCTTCTCGGGCAGTTTTTTTTTTTTTTCTCATTCTGTGATGTGACAGGAAGCTTTTAAAATAAATGGCATAAATATCATTACAAAACGTCATCTTTCTATAGGAATCTATTTTTTGTTCAACTTTTCTCTCAGTTGTGGCCAGTTGCCATGGTACTGCTTGTTACTATATGAGTATAGGACATTTATTTTAGTGAATTGGTCTACTCATTCTCATAGCTAGTAGTGTCATTTATGACACTATCATACTGACAGATTAGCTATTTTGGGAACATGCATGATTTTATTAATGCTTCCTTAGGAACTACCTACCCATTTTGCAGTAATGGTCTTGATGTTAAAAGGCGTTACAATTTCTGTATCAAAGCCTCCTCACATTAGTTTGAAACTCTTGTCTGTTTAAGAAACACACTGCATGTATAGCTATAATACAGGGGCACTTCTATCACTATGTTTGAGTTTATAGCTGTTAATTTTTACATACATTTGAGAAATGGCTTTTTCTTTTTTTTTTTTTCCAAATCCATTTGCTTACATCAAGCATCAACTGTCTTTTGACCGCAAAGTTTGGACAGGCGTATTTTAGGTGTAGGTCATGGACTCGCGTTGTAGATTTTTGTTTTTTTTTTTTGCCTTAAAGTTTTGAATAGTATTTATGCAGTGAAATCTGTTCAGACGGCTCTAATAGACACAGCATGGTCCTTCAGTCCACTGTCAGAGCAGAAGCATTGAAGCAATAACGACCTCTACTGCATCTTGTACAACTTCACTTCATTTGTTTTGTGATTTGATTTTTTTTTCCCTTTTGTTCTTTCTTTCACTGTTTTTGTGCATGACTTCTGCACAGTGAGTGGTCAGTGATTGGTCCAGAGTGTGTAAAACCCGGCTGTTCTGACTGATGTGACTGACGTAGGTGGATATTAAAGGGCAGCCGCTCCACAGGCGTCCACACACAAGGGTGTCTTTTCTCTCTCATGTGGAGTAAAGGAACAATGGCAGTGTGCCTGATTGGCATCACAGCCAGCAGCCATTTCAATTGTTATCCAATTAAAGCAGCTGCAGTTCCCTGAATTCAGCTGCTTTAATTGAATTTGTCTGTGGGGACACACAGGCAGCGGTTTGAGGCTGAGAGACATTGCTGTTTTTGCTGTGTGTCATCGCTGGTCCGGCCTGATAAGACACTCGTTTGACCCTCAGCAGTGCGAGGACGTGTCCAATAGGTTCAATAGGAGGCTGTTCTCACAACTGTGTGTGTGGATTCAAATGTTTAGATACAAATCTATTGAACTTCATCCATTTCAGTTGGCCTCAGTAGGTCTTGTGTGGCTGAATACTAGTACTACTGGCCAAGCAAATATAGCACTGCATTATTCGGTTGAATGCAAAAGTTTGCATCCCCCCATGTTTTTTGATTGAGAAACATAAAATATGCGTTGATTGATGTACAGTTTGCGTACAAATAAAAAGAAATTAAGACTGAAATGTGGATGAATCCTTCAACAATACAGTGAATATTACAAATAGATCTAAGAGAATCTAAAGCAGCTTTGAGTGTACAAAGAGGTTGGAGGTAGTTATAAAGGCAGGGGTGCTCATGCAAGATAATGGAGCATATTCAGAAAGTTAGCAAATTTTTGAACTAACGTCATTTTGATTGTTTTACTATTAATATATTATATACAATTAGAGTATTTTTGTTACTTGTTGAAGGAATGTTTAGAAGAAGCTTTATTGTCATTGTAACATGTACAGTGAAATTTTGATCACACTAAACGTTTTCATAGGTTCCAACCCTGGGGTCATGACCCCACATGGAGTTACAGGAGATTTTTATTTATGGAATGTTTAATAATAATTAAAACTGTCAGGTTTTTAATATTAAAGTTTCATTAGCCTTCATACATATTTATTATATGAACGGATATTTCCATGTTATGTTTGCTAAACCAGTGCAAGAAAGCTCAGAAATCAATGCTCCACACCCTAACACATGGCCCAAGATGCTTTTAGTATAAAATTGGCTTCTCAAAATATCATGTGATATGATCTCCGTGAACCCAACTAAGCCAACAAACCCAACCATTTTCTTGCACTAATTTATGGGACGGAGGAATCAGTGCCCTTGTGTGTATCGGATCAAAGTTGTGATCAAGGTTTGATCTAGGTAACAGCTGAGATGAGACAGTTATGTCTTCTGAGTGTAATAAGCCATAGCGTGATGCAGAAACATAGTTCTCGCTTTGTTTTTGTCATTTTGTCTTAAAGGGAATATAGACTTTTGCACTCAACTGTAGTTAGTATGTTTGCTTTATCCTGAAGTGTATATAGACTTTTGCACTCAACTGTAGTTAGTAGGTTGGCTGACTTGCTTTGGTATGCTTTGTCCTAAAGGGTATACAAACTTTTTCACTCAACTGTAGTTACTATGTTTGCTGGTATGTTTTTTTTTCCCCCTCCTGGCTTTGATTCGGGTGAAAATCGTGATTTGTATTTGAATCAAGAGAAAGTGCACTCAGCTTTAGACAAATGCATCTCATTTGTCATTCAGTTTTATGTTGTGCTGTCAAATGTGTCTTTTCCTGACAAGACTTTAACAAGAATTCATCTCTTTCCAAGGCAAAAAAATAAAATGGAAAAATGCTTGGTGAAAATTGTCAGTTCCAGTTAGATAGGCCTGGCAAATAGTTCATCACTGTGAAGCCACAGCAAGTGGAAAACCAGCGAGTTTATCGTGCAGTTAATTAGTGGCTGCTGCAGTGTGTGTGGTAATATTGGTAATAAAATAAAGTAAGCAATAACGCACAACCGACCTTAAAATAATGCATGCATTATATTTGTATAACCATACAATCTGGAGCATTTTATTCCACTTATACCCCTGTGATTTGTGCACGATTACAGTGTTTCATTTATTAATGAACATCACATCTCGCATTTTAACTGTTTATAGTTAGAGTTAATTTTGTGGGAGAGACAAGTTAGTTCCTGTTCACACCTATGCTAAAGCCTGCCTCTCTCTCTCTCTCGCTCGCTCTCTCTCGATATGATCTTTCTCTCTCTCAGTATGATCTCTCGCTCTCTCTCTCTTCTGTCACTCTCTTGCTCTCTCCCTCTCACTTGATATGAACTCTCTAGCACTGTCTCTCTCTCTTACTCTCACACTCTCTTTTGCTGGATGATCTGTCACTCTTGCATGATGATTTCTCTCTCTCATTCTCTCTCAAACACACACACACACACACACACACAATTACTTTGTTAAACAAAAAAACCTAGATTATGTGGGGTGTTCGCCATGCAAGTCCCTGTGCATGAGCTGTTACTATAGAAACAATAATCAGACCAATCAGATTCAAGCGTTTAATCGCAGTATGATATGTCATTTGAGCCATGTTTTACTGTATTATATAACTGAACCAAATGCACTTTGTTGTCTTTTGGCTTGACCAGCTTATCAAACGCAGTATGACATAATGTCATTTAAGTTTTTCCCATCTGGCTCATTTGTAAGTATCAGTGGTGGCTTTCACTTTTAAAATCGCATTTCTACACAGATGCAAAACAAAATGTAATATAAAAGATACATCTTATCTTTGACCATAATTGACTCTGTCTTGAACGATTTAGCACCCATGGACATCAAACATCATAATCAGACTAATGAGCATGTTCTAAATACTAAATATCTCTGATATAATCTTATTAGAATTATACCACACTGCTTGAATCTTGAATCTGGTTGGTCAGAAGGTGTCGACTCATTTTCTAAATTACAGGTCTATATTACTGCGCTTATTATAATACGTTATTGTTTCTATAGTAGCAGCTAATTCACAGGGACTTCTATGGTGACATTGTTTGTGAGAAGACATTTATTTATTGGAAGGAGTCTCCAGTGTCAGTGCTTTGTAACAAAGGTAAAGCTGTAATTTAGGATATCTGACATGAGAAAGTCTTCAGAACAGAGGTTTTTCGGTAGCATGGCACGCTGCATTTTTTTTTTTTTTTTGTCTTGTTAACATAAAGCGTGAGGGGGAAAAAATAAGGCTGGTGAGGGAACGACTGTATAGCTGCTATAACATAAGGGATAACAAGAACTAACTTGTTTCATGGACATTCCATAACAGTAAATGTAGCTATAATCAGATAAAAAGTATGACATGTCGTTCTTTAATAAGCACATTTTAATTGTTGGCAAATTGCTGTAGTATAAGAGGAATATCCTCTTCAAGACATACTGTTTATTGGAAAATAATTAACTTCAAGGTGGTAACAGTAACTCGCAGTAACTGACAGTTTCGAGTCAGGCAGCATCACACCATCCCATCATGGCTTATTTTCCGATAAAAGCATGTTCTGTTTTGTTTCATTCCTTACATAACGCAAAATCTTAGGAAATGATCATGATATCAACAGTTCTGCTTGGCAGCTGTCTCTGAATCACGACTCCACTAGCTTGAGAGTGTGCAGTATGGAGTTTACCTTTAGGCTAGTTTGAAAGCATTCAGCGAATCATGGTGCTGAAACAGGAGCAACTTCAATAATGCACATGCATTTATTTCCACTGCTGAGCTTTCACATTTAGGAGAGGGGGAAGTGTTCTAGCAAGGTGCTTACCTTCAGAATCTCAATAGGAGCGCAGCTGATATGGGAGATTAACTTGGCTGAAGTCCCAACTGACGAATAAAGAATAGAAATGGTTGCAAAGCAGTGATGGACATTGATCTCAGGGGAGCCCTTGGAGGAGTATGTGAATATAAACAACTGTGTGCATTGTGGGAAATTAAAATAGTCTGCTTGTAATCCCATTATTTATAGTTCCAGTTATATCTGGTGTTATTGTATGCTAGTTTAAATAACTTGGAATTTTTTTTTTTTCCGGTTGTTAGGTGCTTCGTCTGAATGCTCCTTCATTTTAAGTGGAAATTGCACCCAAAATGTTTTGTTTGTATTTGTTGAGAGAAAAATCTTCTGAACTTTTGGAGAGTCCTTATTTCCTGTTGTTTTGATTCACAAGGCTTGTCAAGTAAAAATGGGCTCCTATGCAGTCTTGAAAAATATAGAGTGCCTCAAAAAGCTTTTTTTTCGTTTAGCTTGTTTGTGACAGTTGAGTCAAATATGAAAACTTTTTTTTTTTTTTTTTGGGAGAAATGGCCCTTATTTAAGGTAAAGCTCTTTGTTTGAAAATAGCTTTTTTTTTTTTTTTTCCCACCCTCTGTGCTTTTCCACTTTCAGCTGTCCTATGCATTTTAGGAATTCAATTTTAGCACCAAAACAAATTATATAACCAAAATGGAGGACTGAGATCTGTCTGTAAAATCCAGTGCCCATGGTCAGGAACTCTGGGGGTATACATCCTATATTTTATTGTTTGCACAGACATTTATTATCATTCTTTAAAGTAGCATCTTATTGTCAACAGGGTAGCCATGTACAAGAGACAGAAACCTCAGCACAGGTTTTATTTTTTATTACCATGCTCAGACTTGTCCAGCAATTCAAGACTGGTTGGAAATAGAAGTCTCATTCAATGGATCAAGGACTTTCTAACCAATCATCTGCCCAGAGTATATTTTAAAAAAAAAAAAAAAAAAAAAAAAAAAAAGGCTTTTCTCAGATGAGACGGTTTCCTGAGTTTCTTTACAAAAGCCTGCACAAAAAACTTTTGAGTTGGAATCAAAGTGTTCAGGGTCAGTGTGGGTATTTTTACAATTTCAGCTCAGTGGAGAGCATTCTTGTATTTAAAATTTATTTACAGTTATTTACAGCTACTCTGAGCACACAGTGTTAAATGTGCTGTTAAACAGCTGGGGAAATGAAGCATACAGACCTAGCAGTTGTCTGATTTTGTACGACGCAGCTGTACAGAGGAAAAACCTTAGCAATAATGAGAGATGCCAGCCATCCTATTTACAACGAGTTTGAGGCGCTTGCTTTGGGCAGACCTGTACTAGAGCCAAGTAGCATTTAGCGGAACAAAATCGGCTATTATGTCTGTGTGTCTGCCGAGTCTATGATTTTATGTATTGTAGGTATGGGTTATTGTGTCTAAATTCCAATCTTGGTGCCTGGTGTCAGACAACGAGAAAACGGGTCAGACAAAGAGAGAGGGGTGCAAAAACATATGACAGCCAGCAAGGCCCACATTCTGGCTTTACATTTTAAAACTAGATAACAGTGCCATGTGTGATAAGGTGATGACCCATACATCAAATCTACTGAACCCCGTGATCATTGCCACCACAGCCACCACTACTGCAATCACCTCATCATTGCTGCCACCATCACAGTCATTACCATCATCCCTATCATCACAATCACCATTGTCACCATAACCCCTGTCACTGCCACCACAACCACCACCACTACAATCACCTCATCATTGCTGCCACCATCACAGTCATTACCATCATCCCTATCATCACAATCACCATTGTCACCATAACCCGTCACTGCCACCACAACCACTACCACAATCACCTCGTCATTGCTGCCACCATCACAGTCATTACCATCATCCCTATCATCACAGTCACCATTGTCACCATAACCCCTGTCACTGCCACCACAACCACTACCACAATCACCTCGTCATTGCTGCCACCATCACAGTCATTACCATCATCCCTATCATCACAGTCACCATCGTCACCATAACCCCTGTCACTGCCACCACAACCACCACCACTACAATCACCTCATCATTGCTGCCACCATCACAGTCATTACCATCATCCCTATCATCACAATCACCATTGTCACCATAACCCCTGTCACTGCCACCGCAACCACCACCTCTACAATCACCTCTGTTATCACCACCATCTCTGTTATCAGTCATCACCCCTCCATTCCTGTCATCAGTCATCACCCGCTATCACAAACACCACCATGACCTCTGTCATCACCATCACCCCATCATCACCACCACCACAGTAATCATCACAAACACCATCGACTACACGACAGTAACCATTTTTTTTAAACGTTACAACAGAACTTGGGCAGGACAAATAATGATAATCTGTCATATTTTCATGTTTTGCCTCATCTTCCCCCCTAAGTTGTTTGAAATACTTTTGTGGTGGAGCAAAAACTTTGACCCTGCCATTTGAGTGTTGGTGTCCATTACTAGCTGGACATAAAAAGTCTTAGGCAAAGAATGTGCAAAGAAATCCTGTAAAGCAAAGAAACCTTCAAAAATGAGGAAATTAAATGTTTCTGCATAAAACGTAGTCAGTATTGAACATTTTCGCATTATATTCACTTTTATTCTTGACTTGTTCTGTGTTACAGCCATGCCTACGTGGGCCAGGATTACAGCATCCAGAAGAACATTGGAAAAGTCTCGTTGGAACAGATTGATCCAGTGAGTACTCAGGAACTTAAAACTTCTAACTTGCGATGTGCTCAACCTGTTCCTATTTTTTCATGAACAAAAAATGAAAAGCATTTTTTTTTTTTTTTTGCTGTTTTCACTTCCATTTTAATCACTGTCTAGAAAAGTTTGCTTAACTTTGATGTTCCGTGAAGCACCGAGTGCAGGCACATCTGTATTTTATAGCTTTAATTCTAACTGATTTCATAAAGATTCACGGTTCTTTGTAGTGAAGTTTGAAGGTTGAGCTGAAAGTGAAAAATGTTTAACCTACACTTTTAGATTTACTATAATTAATATTATGTTTATTTAATGTCTTCTGAGTCATCTTGCATTTCAGGATTTTTGTGCAGAGTTTAAGCTATGTGGAGCGGAGTTTAAAATAACTGCCAGTAGATCACATTATTTCACACTTTGTTTTGTATATATGATATACTGTCATACATATGACCAGTGTGACAGTGCATCACAGCAATGACACCATGAGCAAACACCATGAGGGTTTAAAACAGGGTTGTTTACAGCTCAAAGAAAAGGACAATAGAGACATCAGCACTTCTAAATACACCATAGCGGTTCTTCAAATTGTTTATAAAGTAAAATCGATACTTTCCTTAACCAGGTAAATGTGTACTTGCAGTGACAGTGTGGTATTAAGTGGTTGACATTGTGTAGTAAGGTACAACATTGCCAATCAATTATCTATTTACATATCCTGTTGATTAATTATGTAATGAACAATCAGGTCTGTCACCTTCAGTTTATTGTCATGTGGTGGTGTCTGTGTATTCAAGCAGTAGTTCTGTGCTATTTTATCAGGCATTTAAGATGTTCTAAAACTAATGTCCTTTTCAAATAGCACAGCTATTTTGAATTATTCGTTTTTATTTATTTATTTTTACATTTATTTTTTACAGTTATTTTTATTTTTACATTGGTGGTGTTTTAAGTTATTTGTACCACAGTGCAGTTGAATTCTGTGTTTTGATTGGTCTTGATTTTTAGCAGCTTTGACGTTGGTGCCTGCTGCAAGGAAAATCGCATGTTTTATATTAATGCCCTCGTTCTAATACGTTACTGTTTTGTATAGTAACAGCTCATTAACAGTTAAGGAATGAGTCTCCAGTGTCGGTGCTTTGTAACAGTCACTAATCTTTCTGATGGCACATTCTTCAGGATAGAGGGCTTTACACATTCCAGTTTCTGTCACATGCCATGTTTTTGTCTTATTAACTTTGAGAGAGAAATGAGAGAGGCCGGAGAGGGAGCAAATAATAAACAAACTATAATGCAATTAGAAATGTATAAAAGTATGATGTCATTCTTTAAGTAATGCAAATTTGTAATCATTAGCAAATTGCTATGATATAAGAAGAATAACACGGGGTAACTCCACCTCGCACCACCCCTGTGGTTCATTATTTTCCTATAACAGCACATCCTGAAGTGTTTTATCTACCTGTCAGTCAAAGTGTGGAGATTTTCACTATTTGCTCTGATAAATGTCCTCCATCGTAATGTAGTGGAAGTAACTAGGGTGCTGTTAGACTGTAATATTGGATTGTGAGGTTATCATACTCTGACTTGATCACATCACTCCACTCTATTCTGTGTGTTAACAGATAGCTTGCTTACCAGCAAGAATGTCTGCCAGGATCTCCTTTCATTCCTCCTTTTCTTCCTCTATTAGCTCTCTGGCAAGTCGTTCCCTCTGTGCATGAGGCAGCTGCACAAAGCCCTGAGAGAAAACCACCACCTGCGCCACGGCGGCCGCATGCAGTACGGCCTTTTCCTCAAGGGCATCGGCCTCACCCTGGACCAGGCGCTGCAGTTCTGGAGATCTGAGTTTATCAAGGGCAAAGTGGACGCAGATAAGGTAAATATAACCACGCCTTTAACCCTCGCTTGCCCTTGCGCTCATTTGGCACGCTCTCCGGTATCCGTATATTTCACACTCTTGTTGCGCTGATGTACGTCTCCCTGTTTGTCCTTCAATGATTCTGAAGTCTGGGTCACTCAGACAAATGAGAGCTCTCGTACTGTGAAGGGGATGCTGGAAATAATTTGGCACCCTTCCTCTGTGTCCTTAATTAAGAAATTCTGGAGAACGCACTGTTTTTTGTGCCCATGGTACATTTAACAAGAAAATTACACTCCCAAGCCAAGTCCTCTGTTTGTCTCGTCATCTCGTTCAGCGAGGGAATGTGTATTCCCAGTTGATTCTCAATCAAGAAGAAGCTAATGGCATTCACATCCTTACCTGAGAATGACTGTCCTGATGGGAACGCATTTGAATATTATTCAGTTTCTCACCAGTCAAATGAGTGCATCCTGAATGCAAGAAGAGCTGCCTTCTGTAATATTATGTATTGTAATTTTCCTGATTTCATCCTGGGCTTTGTTCTGCAGCATTGTGCATGCAAGCAGTGCATTTGAATACAAAGTAGGGTTGAAACAGTGTCACGGTTTCACGGTTAGTCGTGCTGTATGATCAGATATTATTTCATTGTTGACTTTTTCAAAATATAGATTAAATTGCATCTCCACCTTCTTCTTCTTCTTCTTCTTCTTCTTATTATTATTATTATTATGGATGATTAGTACAGTGATACTGTGAAACCACAATATTTTTAAGCTGGGTTATCATATTGTGAAAATTTCAGACTGTATCACAGATAGTACAGAGTGGACAAATCATCTTTGGCCAAACCATTTGCAAATGTAAAGACCTACTGCAATCTACTCAGTATTACTAGCCAATGCTGACTACCGATACTATGCCAATATTAACTACTTAAGGAAACATTGTTATGCATACATTTCTCATATGCCTTATATTTTTTCTCTAACATTCTGCATAGCTATAATTTATGAATTAAGGAAACACAGTTGTACGGTGAAAGGAAACAAATACCGCAGCCACAGTGTTTTCTTTTCCCATCCCCTAGACCCCCCTCCCCCCAACCCTAACGTGCTGTTTTATCTTATAAATAAGCATAATATTCTGCTAAATACATTATTCATGCCTGAGGCCACACTCGTTGCAGCATGTCTATTGAGCCATACAGTGCCAGTAATGCTGTGATGGGTTGTTGCTTCCCACTGTGAATGGAGGTGAATATCTGCACCTGAAGTAATCTAAAACCAATAAACCGAACAATAGATCTGCGCACACTGCACTTCCCTTCTCCATCTATGAAATGGTGTGCAATTTTCTGTGACAACATTGTAAAGGCAAAGGGGAGACAAATTAAGCTTGTTTTCCACAGAATGGTACATTTCCCATTTTGGCAGAAATAAGATGCCACTTTGCGTGACAAAAGCAATAAATGAAGATCAAGAGGACAGCAAGTTTGTAAATGTGTTTTCAGGCTGCATTTCAAAAAAAGAAGCACACATCACCAAGATTTCACTAATTTAGAGTGACATCTTTAGGACGTGAGAATGTTTTATCATCTTTCGCTGAGAACAAGCAACCTTTTCAATAAAATAGATGGTGCTGACATTTCTGTTCTCTAAAAAGTGAACAATGCAGAATTTTTTTTTCTTTTTCTTAGGTAGATGAACTGCCACTGCTTCTGAGTACTAAAAACTCAGAAGTCTTTTTTTTTTATGCCTGATTATGCATGTTTATATATGTTCAAATTAATGAGACTAGAAGTCCATTCAGAATGAAACTGTTGGATAGTAGAGCTTCAGTAAAACCTAGGAAAACCCTTCAGGCAGCCTAGGAAAACCCTTCATGTGGTGAAAATTGGACTTTTTCTACTATGTGTAGGGGGGGAAAAAAAAAAAATGAAAGATTCCATTCCAGCTGAGGTACAGGGGGATGGTGGACATTTTACAGCTGGTACCTGATTACAAACTAATGTCTTCACTAGGACATCTAGCTGTCCAACAACTTAATCAAAGCATGACATTTATTCCCTGTGTGAGGAAATCACTCTCAGTGACTAAGATTTTAGACATCTTTAGGCATAATGACTGTTTTTACTGCTGTTTTTGTTAAATCGGTTCCTTTACCAACATGAGCTTTGCAGGCAGAAAGCCAAAGCAAGGTCAGAAAGTAAATAAAAACATTTCCACATCATTTGGATTAATTAAAGTTGAAGGGTCAAAGTATGTTATAGGCCAAGGGTGTCAGACATGCGACCCATGGCATGCTAAAGGTTTTATTACGGCACGCCAAATGAATTTATAATCCATGGTCTAAATTAAATTTATGAGGAATTGAAAGCTTTGGGGGGAAAAAAAAGAGCTAGTCTCTGTTATTCCAGTAGATGGCCAAATAGAGCAATAAACTCAGGGCTATAAACCCAACTACTGACAAATAACATCCTCATCCATCCACCCACCTTGTGTGGATCCGGCGCCTATCCCAAGAACACTGGACATGTGATAGGAATACACCCTGAATGGGACTTCAGTATACTGACAAAATGTGCCTGTGATGTGTAATACCTCATTAGCAAGCATAAAATTAGAAATTTAATCCCAATTATCTGCATTTTTGTTCATTACAAAATGTTTGCATTACAAAACATTATGAAGTGTTTTAAATGTTATCTCACACTGTATGGGCAGAAAAAGTCACACTTTAGAAATTTAGTTTTCTTGACAATGGATTGTACTGCGTTCATCTGCTTTGTAGGTGGTATGTGTAATCTGTGTTCTGTCTATGTAGCAGATAAAGGTCGATAAATGAACACACTTACATTGGACTAAGTGTAATGTGGCCTATTATTTAAAATAAGTTTGACACCCCTGTTATAGGCAGAAAAGCAAACTTTGGCCAAAACTTGATTTTTCATCTTTTTTGGCTGTTTGCTATAATTTCGCCATATTGACATCTGTTGGGTTTTCCCAGACCTCCACACAATTATTGCATTCTGTGACTATTTGATTTTATTTTCTCCTCAACTTTTGCACTAGATGTTGTGGATTGTGTACACTGCTGTCTGTGATCTCTGTAATAATGCTCCAAGGCCTTGGAGAATATGTCATTGTACTGTACTTATATATGGCTAGAATGACAATTAAAAACACTGTAATTCTCTTAACATCAAGCAGGTTAATGAGCTGTCAGATTATCAGTCTCTCCAAAGATGGAATCCATTTTAACGATAAAATTTGGGAGTGGGCTGAGCAAGGGAACAAATAAGCCATGCAGCATGGAAGCACCACATCCCTGTGAAGTGGAAAAGCAATTACATTTTCTGGTGAAATTGTGTCCTTGAGCTGTGCCAGTGTTTAAGCTTTGCTACGCACTTAGTATCAGTGCTTCTTTCTAGCAGCACCATGCTAACTCTTTCTGGCGCTAAAGCCCAGGCCCTCAGTGGGGCTATGAACAGGAGGGCTTAATACACATATGAATAATATAGTGTGGCTAAATGAGATCATGCACATCTCTTATGATAGAATCTCTGCAGCGCAAAGGCATCTCATTTAATAGCCTTAAAAATGTTGTATATTTCTTGGGCTCGATTACTGTAGACAGCTCCGTTCTAGAAATAGTATTTATTAAATTAAAATATAAATCTCATTTGATTGAACTGATATGAAGCTGAAAATCGAAATTGGACATATAAATTTTCAAAATTTTAATGTCTGAGACCCCCAGTGTAAGCCCTACATATATGAAATATTTTTCTCCCTTCCTTTTTTCTTTTTTGAATGGACATTATTGAGCCATCTAAAATCCTCTCCTCTGAGATTTGACCAGTGCTATGAAGCACCAAGCATTTTTCCATGCCTCACAGCTGGCAAGGAACAAGCCTCAGTTCAAAGAAGCATTTCGGCTTTGACTACCACTAAGCCACTTTCACACGCTCAAAAGCAATCTGAGGGTGTGTGTTTACCCCACTCGGGCTCTCAGAGCTCCATCCGTTCCACAAGTCAGAGAAGGGGAAGGAATTATTCAGGCATTCCTGTTCTGTGGTGGTCATGCACCACCACTCACCAAAGTGGTCTATTTTTGGGGTGGCTGCATCTTCTCAGTGTGGCTTCTCAGGTGTAACTGGGTGAGATCACACTTTCCAAACACTCTCTGCCTTCAGAGGCACAGGATGGAGTGATGTGCAGCTCCATGACTGATGTATGTGAGGTGTCTGTCACAGCAGAGCATGCCAAAAGCCTCATTAATATTCCACTTCTGCTGGGGAAAAAAATCCAACCTGTTACCTGTGTGATATTTTGTATTTTGCATTTATGTTTATTCATTTAGCAAATTCTTTTTTTTTTTTCCAAACTGTCTTTCAAGTCAGGAGAAATCAAATGCAAACAATTATAGCTCTTAAAACTGAACACAAAGACTGGAGTAAGTTCTACACACATTAACCACACAAAAGAGCAATAGAGTGATCGGCAGTGATGGATAGATATAAATGGATGGATATAGAGGGATATGGATGGAGCTGGATGGATATACATAGATGGAGATAGATATATATGGAGATCAATTGATTAATGGTTATAAATGGATGGATATAGATGATATGGATGGATGTAGATGGATGCTTGGAGATGGATGGATATGAGTCGATATAGATGGAGATTGATTAATTGATATAAATGGATGAATGTAGATCTGAATGGGTGGACTGATGGATGTAGATGGATGCATGGATATGGATGAACAGAAGTTTGGATGGAAATAGATGCAGGTGGATTGATGGGTGGAGATGGATGATTAATGGATAGATGAAGATGGGTGAATTAATAGGTGGAGATGGATGGATATAAATGGAGATGAATGAATATAAATATAGCTTGATGCATTAATGGATGTAGATGGAAATGGATGGTGATGGATGGATGGATATAGATGGAGCTCAATTGATTAATGGTTATAAATGGATGGATGGAAATGATGATCATGGTATGGATGGATGGATATGAGTCGATATAGATGGAGATTGATTAATTGATATAAATGGATGAATGTAGATCTGGATGGGTGGACTGATGGATGTAGATGGATGCGTGGATATGGATGAACAGAAGTTTGGATGGAAATAGATAGATATAGATGCAGGTGGATTGATGGGTGGAGATGGATGGATATAAATGGAGATGAATGAATATAAATATAGCTTGATGGATTAATGGATGTAGATGGAAATGGGTGGATGGATGTAGATGGAGATGGGAGGATTAATGGATATAGAATGAGTCGGAAGGATACAGGTGGAAATGGATAGCTATAGGTAGAGATATTTGCATCGATGGATGGATATAGATGGGGTTGGATGGATGAATGCATGTCTATGGATAAAGATATATGGATGGATGAATAGATGGATGTGGGTGGGTACATATGAATATGGAAAGATTAATGGATAGATGGAGATGGTTGGATATAGATAGAAATGGATGGATTAATGCATATATGTTGATAAAGATAAATGGGTGGGTGAATAGATGGATGGCTACAGTGAGAGCTAGAGAGATTAGACAGAGATGAATAGATATGCTGTCGACACATAAGTACGCAGGTAAAGAGGGAGAGAGATGGATTGACATGGATATAGTTAGAGACATAGACATGTACACACCCTCACAGGAAGTGAAACAAGTCTTTAGGTGTTTCTTGAAGGCATTTCTTCCAGATTACTGGAACTGTTGTCGCTTTTTCATTTCTCACTCTGTTGCGTTGAGCCACGGCTTTTAGCTCAAGCTATTTGAGATAAAGCGCTAGAATTCTACTGCTGTTTTGGTTTATTTTTCCCCTCTTTCCATCACTGACGTATATTAAAACCCTCATCCACTTAGCATGGGTGCCACTGAAACACTTAGCAGGAGGGCCATTAAGGATTATGGCTTTTTTGTTTTTTTTTTTTTCTCTCTGCGCTAACAGCCGAGGTTCTTTATGTGCTCGCTGGGATTTAATCACCCTGTAGAAGAGGAAAAGTGGGTTTGTCATTTCAAGAACTTCCATTCTTGCCCCGTTCACCTTTCTTTTAGGCATATGATATAAATCCTGTGTGTGTGTGTGTGTGTGTGTGTGTGTGTGTGTGTTCCATTCTGAATTCAGCAAGAAGTTTGATTTTGTGTTAATAAATAATGACTAACTCTGTGGCTCCTATTCAGCTATCAGGTTATGACATCTCATAAATATTGCATGAGCCCAGGTCTCCGAAAGCTCCTGTTCCATATCACTGGCCTATGTCTTGTTCTTTTCTGATTTGTCCTGTAGGCCAGGGATCCTGGCTTCTCTCTAGCTAGATTTAAAGCTCGATTCATTTAGTGCTAAAAATCTGAGTTGTGTACAGACGTGAAAGATTTGCACATGCTTGCTGTAAAGATCTTCATGGCGTTAGCTTCAAGTCGCTTGACGTCACCGTGCACCAGAAGCACAGATTGTTTGATTAACAAGCTGTCAAAACGCATCATCTTGCTCCGACACTGACAGACTTGCATGTGAGCAAACACCGAGAGAGAGGGTGGAAAAATAGCATGTCTCTGTCTTTGGATCACAAGAAAGACAGCTCGAACAAGGACGAAATGTGCAATTTGCAACCATGGTAATAATATTTATCGGTAAAGTGACAGCTGTTAGCAAACAGTAACCTTGAGTTAATTGCGCTTTCAACTAGTTGAAGGCAAACATGTGACCTGTTGGATTAAGAAAATAAAACAAATGCACTACTCTGTTATTTGGCAGATAAAATACATCAACTACTTAAGCTGCTTCCCCCCCCTCAAAATGGTGGAAAAAAACCCATCTTGCTAAAGAAAGAACTGTAATTGACTAGCAGCTTTGCTACTTACAATAACAACGCAACAAGAAATCTGATTGTTCGGTACCAGGTTCGGGTAACTCACGTTCACCGCAGGTTTTTTCTGCAGTTTTAAGAGTATTTTGTATAGTTAAACATACTTTGGCGTGGTGGTGAAGCAGTCCCTGGTTCAATCCCGAGCCTGGGTTACTGTCTATGTGGAATTTTGCATGTTCTCCCCATGAACATGTGAGATTCTTTCAGGTTCTCCAGTTTCCTTCGACTTCCCAGAAACATGCCAGTAGGTGGATTGGCTAATCCAGGGTTTCCCAACCAGAGGTTTTTGAATCTGTGATGGAAATGTCAAGGTCAAATTAATTTAAATTTTAATAATATATCTTCACAAGCAAAGAACTAAATTAATTAAAACAATTAATATTCTAACATTTCATTGTAACTTCATGTGGCTTTTGACCTCAGCTTATTCACTAGTCATGTCATGTGATAATAGTTCAGACTTGTACAAAATGCAGAAAGTAAAGCAAAAATGTGGAACGTGAGGAGGTTAAACCCAGAAATATTGGTAATATATGTTGCATTTTAAAGTAAAAGACTAAAAGAAAACTAGTGGATGCTGTCTTATTAGTGAATGGTGAACAATTTTCCTTCACTGTGATTATACTAACACCATTTTCACCTGTAAATAGCATTTTGCTTTTAATAGATGGCTATTATTTATTTTTAATGAAACTGAATGCAGGCTATGAGTTAGTTTTTAATGAAAATGAACCCCTGTTTAGTGTAAATATAAAGGCAGAAGATTTAGGACCGAATGTACCAGTTAAGAAGTAAGACTTCTCTCTGATCTAGCTGGAAGAGTTTCTCATCTGTGAGATGAATGATTTTGGATCAGATGATATAGAGACCCATGCAATATGAAACTTCCTAAAACTAGGCTTCTGTAAATAAGCAAATCAGTCTGTGTATACTTGAGCAGAGCCGGTTTTTAAGGTCAGCATGTATATTCCATTTTAACTCTTATCCCTTATTGCCTGTATTTATCAAGCATTTTTCTAAATGTATGTTCTCTGCATTGTTGCTCATTGCTGAGATTTTAATGCTCAGCTTTGTTACGGAGTGCAAAGCACACGGAGATGTGTTTTGTAAATCTTCATGCTTAACCTAGGCATCAGAAAGCAACCTTTGTTTTCTTTTTTCACTGTATGACTAAAAATAATAACTCCGATATTGCCAGAGTTACAGCTCGTTCCTGATCTTAATTTAATGCCTTCTGATTTACTTTGCTTCAGAGTCTTATTCTCGTTATTCTCTGAGAATATGTAATTACATTTTTTCTTTCAGCAAAAAAAATTGAAGGTAAATGAAGAAAAATTGGGTAAAGTTTTGAACCAGTGCTGTGTGTGAAATTGCTCACTTGCTCACTATTTACTGCACAGACTGTCTTGTATAAAGCCGCAGTAAAGGAGATAAAGGACTGAATTCAGACCGCACTCATTAGCGAATGCTCTGGAAGCATATCATGTCCTGCTATTACATAAACCTTTCAAAATGACCTGCTGATCTGAAAGCACAAAAATATTGAAGCAAAAGCATTAGATCATTTTTCTGTATTACATACACCACTAACAAGTTCCTACTGGTTTTAGGTACTGAGTAGAACATGACAGGATGTGCTGATGCGTAACCATCCTGAAAGATGATTATTTTCCTTCAACAGCCCACCTAGTGTTTTATTCCTCTTATACCTCTTATATACCGCATCAATTTGCAATTACAATTTTTTAATTGATTAATGAATGACACATCTTATCTTTTAACTGTTTAGTTACCTAAATATTGTCTAGTGTTCATGAGAAGTTGGTTCCTGTTATCACTTACATTATAGCAATTATAAACAATCATTCCCTCACTCACTTCTTTTTATTTATTTATTTATTTATTTTTGCTCTTGAATTTAATAAGAGAATAAAAATAGTTTGTGGTGTTAAAACCTGGCTTTCAAGAAGTTGAATGGCCAATCTCGTTGAAAGTGATGCCATGACATCATGCGTAGGTGAACCTCTGTAGGTTCTGGGGGTGGAGTTTCTGTACATGGGCAGGAATGTGTAGGGTGTAGGGGAAGAGCTCAAAAAAATTTATTCAAATATTATTCAGCTCCACCTGTTTAACTGTTAGAGACCTAATCATGACAAATCTTGCCTAATGCTCTTTTAAGCATCCCAAAAGAACATTTATTCTCTGAAGGTTACGTGAGTTTAAAAAAGTAATTATAGGGCAATTTAGCCATTTGAAATAACCTTTTATGTGAAAGAATTATTTCTTCTGTGAGGACGGTTAACAGGATGGTGGTGGAGATCATGACTGTAGAGAATTTCAGATCTGAAATGTTTTCCATTTTTATGTAGAACGCAGTGCTTTTTAATGTTCTCTGTCACAAGGCAATCAGCTCAAACTGTGCTGATTTTAAATTATGTAAATGCTCATTGCATCATGCTTAATCAGAAATCAGTGTGTTTGTCTTTAATACCTGGTTTATCTGCTTGGTTGGTTCTTTTACTTTTTTTTAAAAAATTACATGTTGCATTTTCTTATGGTGTCCCTTGTTCTCTGTCCCTCTGAGACAGAATGGCCTATAATTTATGACAGAAACTTAGCTTCCCCTCCCCAGTGTCAGGAAGGTAAGTGGGGTACAAAGAGCTGCGGCTGGGACAAAAGCGGCTGCACTGTTGCTAATGGCTGCTGGAGTTGTACACGCAATCCCCTCACCAGCTGCCTGGTTAATTAGAGCGCCGATCCCCTCGAGAGTGCTCTTCCTGCGTAGAGCAAGTCTGGCCTCCTCCATCATTCGGCCTGTCCGTGTTTACGCAGTCGAGTCCAAACACACCTCAATGGCTTAACCATGCTAATTGACACATGGAAGAGGCAGGATGAGAGAAGGACTGCTATGTATTCAGGTTACAAGCTAGATAGGATATTGTCAATAGTCTTTTTTTTTTTTTTTTTAAAGAGTCCAAACACAAACTGCTGGAACCCTGTTGTTTTTGTTTGGGCTTTTCTTTACTCTTTATTCTTAGTAGAATCTGAACCTTAATAATTTACCAAAAACATGTTGACATTTTTAAATGCTGTGGCTACCACAGTCCAGTCAGCAACTGTAAGTAATGATTGAATGCATGAATTTGCATGAAACTTGAAAGACATATACAGGACAAGATTGCGAAGTCACATGGAAAGGTTGGTCATGGTTATATGTAGAGGGTGGCACTAAGCCCAGACAGCTTTCAAGAAATTTGGTGTACTGCAGTGGTGTTTGTAATAGGATTTCTAATGAGGACTTGGTTACTTAAAAAAAAAAAAAAAAAAAAAAAAAAAAAAAAAAAACACCACCGCCATCAGCCAGTCAGATTTCAGCAGCCGTTTGACATAAGTAGCATTGAGCTTATCAGAAAACTTGAAGTGCCTTGGCAGGGACTGGCTACTGGGGGATATATTTGCAATGGATGCTTGGACCCCACAGATCGCTGCTTGTGGCTACATTTTCTGCTTGTTTTTTTGCCATTGTTTAATGTATGGTTTATAAGTGAAAGGAAAATTCTAATATGTTGTCTAGAGAACTTGGATCAAACGAGTAACAAAGCATTCAAATCAAATATTACCCCGCCAACATAAATTTTTGATGAAAAATAAAACCTTTAAGATTTGTCTATGAATTTTTTTTTTTAATAGCTGCTGGATGCAAGATTTGAGGAATTAGCTCGACCTGTGTAAACATCTGTTGTCTTTAAATAGACTTTACACTGGAATAATTCACACATTTAGGCCAAATCTTAAATGCTTAGCTATTTACTTTTTAAGTCACGTACGTAAGATACAACATAATGGCATATCCATGTAGTGCAATCTTTGTGCAAAAGCATGCCATGTAAGCATGTCATATATCTAAGCAATATCACACGAGCAAGAGTGCGGTTATTCTAAATATCGGCACTGCTGCGATTCGGCATAGACACGAAACCACAGGCTGAGTGCTGTAGCTTTTACAATAGTTCTATAAACAAGAACTTAATATCGAGTATGTGACATTTCAGACATAATATG
Source organism: Pangasianodon hypophthalmus (assembly GCF_027358585.1). NCBI lineage: Eukaryota > Metazoa > Chordata > Actinopteri > Siluriformes > Pangasiidae > Pangasianodon > Pangasianodon hypophthalmus. The sequence goes on from NC_069712.1 coordinate 9,774,451, forward strand.
GCCAAATGTTCTGTTTATTTTTGTGCAGTGATGGAAATAGATCCTGAAGAAGTCACACTCACTCATTTGTAGCCCATCAGCTAGCTGGTAGCTAGCTCACCTTGACTTGTACATTCCTGTTAATGGTGCAGCTGTTAAAACTGTCTTCCCTGTTATCTTTTCATCTTCAGCTGTCAAGCTTTTATATTTTACATCAAACATTAATTTCGTGAAAAATGTATCACTTGCCATGACTGCTGATGATGTCCGTAACACTGTAGTAACGGTTTTGAACTAGGAAGTGGAATTTTATGTTGTGAACGTGGACAAGCGGAGTGATACACAGTGAAACGTTCCAGTGCAGTTATAGGAAATAGAAGCACTCTTGGAGCGATGCTCGACCAAACAATTTAGTGGTCTGGAACTAACTGTTTTATAAGATATGCATATATTACATTTTGTTTTTCTGTCATGTAAGCTGTTAAGTATAAATAAATATTATTTATACTGGCAGTCCTAATGGAAATACATTATATTTAATGATTGATGGAAAATGTTAATGTTTATACAGGGATAATGATAATGAATGATAATATAGGCTATAGAAATCAAACATTTAGTGGCGGAAATATTCAGTCACGTAGTGGCATCCAGAACCAAAGTTGGATCATGAAGTTCCTACCTCTATAAATCTTCCACTACGTTTAGAACAAAAAAATAGTAAATTTTGGGTTTAGCTCAAGAATATCTCACAGGATGGCGCTCTCTAGAGATTTAAAAGCTTTTGCAAACAAGATCAGAGATGTGTAAACAATAGATCAGAGCGCCTGTAGTGACACTTCTGCAGTGTAGAAAGGGCATGGTGATGAATGATCACACTCATCCTCTTATTACTACCATTACCATTTACAGTAAACTGCACCACTAAGGCTGATCTGGCAACATGACAAGCAGGAGAAGGACGATAAATGCGTCTGCATGCTTTCTGATTTAATTGTTGGTGAGAAGGTCTTACATGCGTAATGCTCAGTTCTAGGATCTTGTAGACGGCTTTAGAGAGAAGCATGAATGCCTTTTAGTGCACTTTAGCACAAATACCTGCATTCAGGTGGTCTGGAAGATTTCCACCAATTTCTGATGAAATGAAATGTCTCGTCTCTTCGCCTTCTCTTCTCTCAGTCTTCTCTTAGTCTTTTCTTCTCTTCTCTTACTCTTCTTATTCATCTCTTAATCTTCTGTTCTCGTTGCCTTCTCCTTATCTCTTCATCTTCTCTTGTCTAATTCTTCACTTCTCTTTGCTTCTCTTTTTATGTCTTTGCCTTCTGCCTCTCTCTCTTCTACTTTCCTCTGCTCTCCTCTCCTCTTTCCTTTCCTCCACCTTTAAATTGTATGACTTTGTTTGCATGAGCTATTGTTTTCATGTCAGTAAAGGTTTAAATGAAATGGAAAGTTTTAACAGCATTAACGTGTAGACGCTCTGGCAGGTTGCACATTATTGAAAATGGCCTGTGTGTTGGTAGTCATGTGACCTCCTGCCTCTGTTTGAGGAGCACAGGAGCACAATGGGGATGATCTGATTTATTTGTAGGTGTAAGTGTGACTGGGGGTGTGTGTGCGTGATTTCCTCTGGTGGCTTGAATCCTAGCAGCAGTCCCACAGGGCTTAATATTAAATTCAGTGAGCTCGGTTACTGTTTTTCTGACCCAATTACTTACACAATACTTCAGCACCTAATCCTTTTAGTAGAGTTTGAATCCCCCCCCCTAAATAATGAACTTGATTGTGGTGAGAGCATAAACATTTGACTTATACATTTGGCAGCTATTGCTAGACGCTTATCAACTTTAAAATTAACATTACGTTCCTCTGTAATGGGTATATACTGTATATAAAATAGTTACATCTTGTCCTTCTGAATTTGACAGATTGTTAAACCAGTTGCTAGCTCTCAGATATGAACAATCCTGCTGTCAAAAAAGCATCTCCTGGCCTGCTGCTGATTCAGAACAGCTAGTGCCAGGAGTCTTTTTACATGCCACTGCAAATTCATGACCAATTACCTCTCCGATTTATTTCAGTCCGGATTTTTCCAAGCTTCAGCTCGGAATACGTATGTAATGCCACCGATGCGCATTTGCATACATTAAAGGGGCGACGGTTGACGTTTAATACAGCAATTAGTTTCCATTTTAATGAGCTCAGCATACAGGGAGGGAGATCCATTTGGGACTGTGTGCTTATATGGTGGCAGGAGGCTTAGGAAAATTACACCTAGTAGAATTTGGTGTCTTTACTTTTTGTATTGGTGCATGCTTTAATCTTATTATGCTGCTAAGATTGAATCCAAACTCGACCTGAGCTACACGGAGAAAAAGCGTCTGTCACAATATGTCCTTACAAATGCAGTTTTAACAATACTTCTCACCCCTTATCAGGCTTTTCAAATAAGAGACTTGCTAAATCCATAAACTGTTCAAGCCCTATTAATATGGATAGGTTGATTTTATTGCCTCTTTAACACCACTTCGCTTGAAGTCACCTTGCCTAGTTTGCTGGTTTTATTGTAGTTCTAATGGCTTCTGAGTGCAGGGAAATGATGAACACTCGTTTGCAGGCCTGACAACCAGCAGAGGGAGGCTGGATTTTTCCGTTTGGATGGTTCCCCGAATGTATGTGATTGGTGTATTGAGTTCAGCACTGAGATTGAGTGCAGTGACCCTCGTCGAATGCTAACACTGTAATGGTTTCTTAAGCATATGCAATATTTCTCGAGCCAGGGAGTGCACACATTAGAGTTTTCTTTTAGCCATGAAATAAAACTTTAATGTGTATAGGGGTAGATTTTTTTTACATTTGGATTTTGATTGGCATTATAATAACCTTGTGAGGGTGATGCCTCACAATTACTGCCATCACATTTCTTATCTACCATGCAGTAATGATCACCTTTATCGTGTCTGCACCTTTTTATAACTTATTCCTCTGATTTAAATGTCTAAAGACTTACATGTCTATGAGTCGCCCTAGTATATTATTATTGCTTATTCTAACAGAAATGGCATAAGTCCTGAAGATCTTGCAGAAGTCATGGAAATTTGCACTATATTTGCCGGTCGTGGAAAGGTTTTCAAAAATGGAAGTCATGGACTTTTTCATTAACCTCAATGTTATCATTGCCTTTTAAAGTACTCGATTATGGTTTAATATAAAAAAGAAACATGCATTCTAGTCATGATTTGATTCGATTCACAATACTGGCTCCATGATTTGATTCAAACTGATTCTCAGCAAAATTTTAAAGAGAAAAAATTGAAAAGGCTCCATTTTTATTTCTGAATCATGAACACTGCAAAACAGTGTGCATTCTTGTCTGTATAAAACTAAAATCAAACATTGCGTATGAACAGAGGTTTAATATTGTAAACAAAATGTACAACACATTCACTGCATCTTAAAAATAAATAAATAAATGTATAAATTCTCCATCTCCAAAAACTTTCCAACTTCCATGTCGTTTGGGAAAAAAAAGCTATTTAATGGTTATAATGTGTTTGGGTAACCATATATCCTATAATGTGTGTCGCTCATTGTGATCCGGAGCTGTCGGCCACTACACAAGTGCAGATGATTCCTGGTAATGGTGCAGGCTGTCCACGAAAGAAACTGATCATGTAACCAGCGTGCTCTCTATATTCATTAACTCTGTGGGTTGCGCAGATTGGGACCTCTGGGGCTCAAACAGTGCAATTGATTTAGATGCATAATTAATAGAATGCTGATTCCCACTATGTGAATCGCTTATTTCCCCAGTGCACATTGTCACATTTTTGCTTTGCTCCCCTATATAACATAACATGTACAGAAGTTAGTTTAGAGAATAAATGTGCAGGATGAGGGCCCAAGGAATGAGGAAAGGAATCAGGAAAAAATACAAAAAGTTAAGGCTCAAGTTTTGACATTCACATCATCTTGTTTCCTGTTAACAAACATGACAAAGTGGATTACTTTTTATTTTTGTGGAACCAAGAACAACAGCATGGAACAACAGGATGGAAGAAGAAGCGAGGCTGGGGCTGATTTCTTTGTAGCCTAGACTATACAGTCAAGAAACCTATCAGTGACAGTTGTGTCAGGTGAAACGCCCCCTAGATTTGGTGCAGTTCATTGAAGCCCACTTTCCCCGACACATCCATAACACATCATCAGCATGAATTAGAAGCACATGTAAAATATAATAAGTGTAATAAAAATAAATGCTGTGGATTACTCTCTCAATCACTGAGTGTTCAAAATTCCTTTGGAGAAAGTAGAAGTGAATAGACTAAGCAAAATAGCAAACACTGCATGATTACAGACTTGACACATTGCCATTTTTGTCATCAGGAATGGTGTTTCTTATATACGTATCTTTCAGTGAGTGTGTCTTTATGTATATGAGTAACAGTTTTATTCCTGTAATGCCTCCCTGTGCTATAAAGCTCAACCATAATGGTTTCATAAAATAACCCTGAGTTCCTAATATATAGTAGAATTTGTTTTAGCTCACTCATTCAATATTGTGACCGACCAACCAACCTGATTAAATCGCTAAATCGTGTAAATGTTAGAAGTCCTGTAGCAAATGGAGGCTTTATTCAGGAAAATTTTGTAAAATGTTGAAAGTTATGGAAAAGAAATGTGTTTATAAAATCACATAACGTGATTTTCAGCTGATAATATAGATTGGTTACAGGACACTTGTGTGCGCCTGAAGGTGGTTGAATAGAGACATGTGCGAGAGAGTGGACACATGATCCATAATCCAGTCGCAGCTATCTGTAGTTTGGCAACGCCACTGCAGCAGGTCTCTACTAATAGCTCTATATTTCATAGTGGAAAGCACCCTGCCACAATCCAATTGATGAACGACTATGTCTCTTTCACCCCCAGCTTCCTCACTCACGGCCCACAACTCTTCCCCCATGGCCCTCTCACTGTTCACGTATGTTCTCTTCATCTGACACCATTCTCTCTCTCTCTCTCTCGTTTGCGCCTCAGTTTGACAAAGCATATGCCTACAGCATCCGGCACATGTTTGGGAAGGAAGGCAAGCGAACAGACTACACGCCCTACAGCTGCATGAAGGTGATTTTATCCAATCCGCCCAGCCAAGGCGACTACCACGGTGAGCAGAGTTCTTTTAAAAATGAATCACGATGCTCTGTTTTGGGGGGGGAATCAGGACAGTTTAGGATAATGACTGGATCAAATCTTTTAAAAACATCAATAATTAATTATGGCTCATATTGCAAACCAGAATGACTGGAATAATAATTACTACTACTACTAATAATAAAACACATTGAGGTGTTTGGTTATTGGCAAATAATCAGTGACAGGGTGGTGTGGCTTGACATGAAATGGAGTTACCCCAAAGCTGATTATTTTCCAACAACAGCACACCTTATATGTTTTATTCCTTATTATACCACAGCAGATTGCCAATGATTACAATTTGAAATTTGATTAATGACATGCCATATTATCTGTTTATAGTGACATTAGTTCCTGTTATCGCTTACATTATAGCAGCTATAAACAGTCGTTCCTTCACCAGCCTCAATTTTTTTCTTTCTTGAAGTTCTTAAACAGAAACATAGAAAATGTCCTCAAAGCGCTGACACTGGAGACTCCTTCGGTAGAATAAATGTTAAATAAACATCTCCTTACAAAAACTTCACCACAAAAAAATTACACATTTCTCTTTAAGTAACACCTTTTTAGATCTGTTTATTAATGGTTTTAAATTATGTGGCACTTCCACCATCCAAGTCCCTGTGATTGAGCTGTTACTATAGAAACAATAGCGTATTAGAACAAGCACATTAATATAAACCTGTGATTTGTATTACAGCCTGCACTACTGCACTCAGAGCTGCTGTTATAGACACTAATCAGCATCATCTGACCAGAATCTAGACTTCAGCAGCACTGTGGTAGTATAAACTGTTATAATCTCAGCCAGTCTAATGTGTGCATTTCTCCTGTCATTCTCATGTCCTCTTCACAGGATGTCCATTCCGCCACAGTGACCCAGAGCTGCTGAAGCAGAAGCTGCAGTCATATAAACTCGCTCCTGGTGGGATCACGCAGGTGGGAACAAGCGCGCGCGCGCGCGCACACACACACACACACACACACACACACACACACACACACACACACACACACACACACACAGCCACCTGTGTCGTACTGGGACATTGGACACAGGATAAAGGCAGCTGTCCTTCATATGAATACTCCAAAGGCTTTAAAGCTGAGCTCAATATCATTTGCTGCTGTAACAAGTTTATGAGTTTGTTCAACCGAAAATAATGCTCTAGGTTCGTGCGTTTGTTCTGCAGCCGAAAAGCGTCTTCACAAGGAGCTGATTTTACAAGCGCAATGAAATGAACTTGAACGTAACTGTAAACAAGAAAGCACCAATCTGTCCTGATTCATTTTGTTGGTAGAAACAGGATGTTGACCCAGTGCTCACGTATGTCCTGGCAGTTTTATTACTTTCACCTAAGTAATATAAAGTGAATTTATGAGCCGAATGCACTTTAAAAATGGATCATAAACAATTTTAGCCTGCTTTGTGTGGTTCAAAGTTGCACTGAAATTAACTGAAATTGTTCAATGGTTAGTGTGACGACACCCAACAGACAAATTGGCAGATTTTACTTTGGCCAAAATTGTAATGTACGTTTTAAAGAAAGTCATCAGACACTATTTACAGTTAGTAACTATTAAAAGTCGGACACAGATCTGCCCTTAGTCATTTGCATTGGTTATGGTGTATTATATCCAGCTTAGTAAATGCATAATGCTGTTATCATGTAAAGGAGAGAATGATTAAATTATAGCTCAGTACAACAGTTTAAATGGAATAAACCTTAGAAACTTTCGCAGAATGGTACAATATTTATTTACTGTGTTATAGCTCTAGGTAGGGCTGTGCAATATGGCCAAAAATGAATTATAAACATTTTATAATAATATCTGTATATCAGATTGATATTGATAATTATTAGTGATGCACCGAAAAAAAACAAAACAAAAAAAAAAAAACACTTTTATTATTCATATAGTCAGTCCTTTCAACAGGCCAAAACCAAACCGAACATAAACTGTCTAAAAGAATTATGTTCTTTATACTTTATCCAAAAATATACAGTAATCGTATAAAGAACCTGCACGTAAACAGCAAGCAATAACAATAAACAACAAGGCTCAAAATCTAATGTCATCAACAAAAGAGAGTGGTTCGTCATACAAAGCAAAGCATTCCATTATTTTGTAGTTAGACTTCAATTAGGCGCAGACATTTATGAATTTTTTCATCTTTTCAATAACCGTGGCTACAGATGGCATCAGCGTGCTAGCAGTGATTTTCCTTTTTTGCTTATGTTTTGTCATATTCTGCATATTGAGCAGGATGCTGTGTTGTCTAGTGGTGTATCAAACCCTGTATTGGAGAAGTGCTTGGGCGTCGTACCCCCTCTTGATACTTGGCATGAACAGTGATTACAAATCGCTTGTCTAATGCCCCTCGCAGAAACCGTGAAATGGTTCTGAACACATGAGTGGCGCAGGCGGACGAAGGAAACAAGCATTGTTCATCACCTTCTAATTTTCATTATGGTTAAGATTATTTGAAAATTATTTGTTAGATTTGATTTGTAGGCCATTTTTCACCAAAGATTTTCAGTGGCTGAAAATTTGGGGCATTCCTAATAATTGTGTTTCATTTTTCATGCTTGGTTTTCAGTTTAAATAATATTTTTTGCACAGAAAAAAATGCCTTGATCTGCTGTAATATAGATTTACCTTAATATAAAGAATTCTGAAATTATAAATACAATATACTGTATTAACTGTAGTAACAGTGTAAAAAAAAAAAAAAGTACTCAAATTGAATTTGAAATAAAATAAATTGAACTTGTTCATTAGAAGCAAAGAATTTATGGCTAATAGTTAGAAATAACTGATATTAGTTAGAAATTCAATACTTCACTGATGTACTACTGAAAAATGAAGTGTGCAGTGTTGGGCACTTTTTACGCCTAGCTGTTGCAACCTGATCAACGTAGCGTGAGGGGTCAAGTCACCGGAGGCCTCTGAGGTAAACACATTGCTAAATGGCTGACACCTAGCAAGAACTGCACCCCACTGAACAAAAAAGAACAAAAAAAAAAAATCAGGTGCTCAGGTACATTATGTATACCGTTTAGGATATAGTGCATAGTTTGCTCATTTGAGATTCTGAGAATCACTCAGCAAGCCTCCACTTCCTGGTCAGGAGGTCTCTGTAATGAAGGGTAATTTCACTTGGTCGTTTTTAATTCTGTGTGACCCAGTGTTTAAAACCCAGTGATTTAAAGCACACATTTGGCAACTTTTAAGACCTGAAATTATGTTATAGCGCATAAGCAATGAACTGAGGTCACTGGTTATTACTGGAATGTTCTGATGTAGTTATGGGCCTCAGACACCAGTGCATTTAATGGACTGTTGAAAATTAGCCTATTAAAGCTCAGTCTTAAAAATATATATTCATAGTGCCATGAAGAAAGTTTGCTCAAGTCCCTTTTTATCACATCTTATTGTGAAAGCTTGGAAGTTTGGTGTTTTATGTAAGGGGGTGGGGGAGGATTTTTATTTCGGCATTATACCATGTAAATGCAAGTAGTAATTTTTCGGAAAAAGCATGAAAAACCAAGAACTAGTTTGGTACTGCTATCCTCTATCAATTTGATATTGGGGGGGAAAAGGTTTTACATGTTTAGTGTTGAACAAATCATACATTTATTATATACCACTCACTATAGTTACAGCATTGAGGTGCGTAGTGAGAGGCATGTTAAATTTAAATATGTTTTTCAAAGGTTGGTAGGAAGAAGTTTTTTTTCTTTTTTTTTTTTTTTTTTTTTTTTTTTTTTTTTTCTGATTGTTAAACTTACTTGTTTGCCAGGCAACTATTAATGAAAGAATAATATCCCAGGCGCCCAGGCTACTGATTTTCCCACCCCTCATGTTATACATCATACAACTAATAATGGCTAGGAATATGTTTCTCTACATAAAAGTACCATTTAATTCAGGAGGAAAAGTCCTCACAATCTCAACAAAAAGTACTGCAGTGTGTCTAAAGGAATCACGTGCACTTTTTTAGATAAATGTATATCTCTTGCATATCTTGTGCTGGCCAGTTTGTCCAGGCCCTCTTGCAGTGAGGCTGAGGGAAAACAGTGAACAGAGCGCTAACTTAGTTTGACAAGTTAGCCCATTGGCTGCACGCTCCCCGTCAAATTAAATTCACTATTAGTTCAGTGACCCGAGCAGCCCCTCGTAGTCTGAGGCTGTTCCGAGAGCCTGAGACCTGTGGATTTGAGGCCACGAGCTCTCACTGCAGCACTCAGCCCAGTGCGCTGGATAATTAAAAACTGCAGCAAATGTGAGAGTGGTGATTAAAATGCCGAACAGCAGTCGTCTCAGTCACCCTGTCTGGTGCCAAAGTGACACCAGAGGCCAGAAGGAGCAGACGCCAGCCGGTGTGAAGTAGCGCAGGGGCGCAGAATTAACCTCTCTCACTCTGTCAATGAGCACCCAACACGGTGTGACTCTCACCTCTGGAGGTGTTGAAGGACTTGAGAGCCCCACATGCTTCTTATAGCTTGAAGAGGAAGGAGAAGAAGGTAAATCGGAAAAAAATTCATATGTTTAGTCCTTGCAGTTCATTTGGAGTGGGACATAATTAACGTATTTGATGAGTTAGTGTCATTTCCGTCCTTTACAGGCAGTGATTTCTAGTCAAACACAGCGCCATATGTCAAATAGGAAGAAACATTCGGAGGTGATTACAGATGTTTGCACTGAATCCTGATCATAGAGCTATTCACACAAAGCATAACATTATTATTGTGCGATCAATGCTAAACACAGTAATTCTCATATCATATCCTTCCTTCTCATGTTCACTGTAGTTTCTATATTTATTGTAGTGCACACTGTTTTAAAAGTATGAGGGTCATTTTAACACACATTCTCAAATCTAATGCTGCAACTGGAAGTGGGAAATCCAAATGTGGAATTAGGTCATTTTCGACCTCTGTGCGTTTGAAAAAACACAGACGCCTCCATGTTTTGTTTTTTTTGTTTTGTTTTTTTACTGTAGCGAGTGATGTATATTTAGATCCTCAAATCAGTGAACTGTGTAGCCAATATTATAGATGTAAACAAGCTAATTTGTCTGTTTGTTGATTAATCTAAAGCAAATACAAGTATATACAGTATAATTCATTTAAAATAAAGAAGTGCTATTTTGTTTACTGGTGATGCTGTGAGCAGCCATGTTGATTTGATGTCACTTGTTGAATTCAGGGTTGAGGAGACTGTCCTGAATTTCCGAGTAGCAATTCCAAGTTGAGGGGGCGTTTTCTTGTTTTTTTGTTTGTTGGTTTGTTTGTTTGTTTGTTCATTTTCCCAGTCAGAGGTCGGAAATTTTGAGTTACAAGTTTTAGTCAAGCTCGTTTACACCCAGTCATTTCCTGTATCATGTATCTGCATATAGGATTTTAACCGCATGCATTTACACTTGTCGTCAGATTGTTGTGTCCAGTTAACCGGATTGAAATCTGATTGCTTCATCTTGTGTAACCTGCAAATTTCACAAAGTTCACTTAGATTTATAGGTAAAATGTATAAAGTATAAGCTTACTTTATACAACCGTTACAAAATTAACATGTCCATATTATATTGCACATAAAAATAAACTGTGTACAATGATAGTGAAAAATATTTACCAACTTATTTGTAGACATTTATAGATCTGAGCATCAGTGCACTTTTATTATTGACATTAAAAATATTCATTCAGCCAACTTCCACTTTTGTATGCCATCTTTAATCTCCTTAAAGGCACCAACTTTGGAATTCATGCACCATGTGTGCTATGACAAAGATGTATTGGGAAGGGGTTTGCTGTCAGGTGTTTGAGTGACACTGAGGCATTTACATGTACACGCACGGTATGCTACATCTGGCTGAATGCATCTCAGAAGTGTAAATTTTTATGTTGATAATCTACTCAACTTGCATGAAACAACCACAGAGGTACCAATATATACAGTTTAGCTGTAGCATTTGCTGTTTTTAACCTCTTGCTACAGCCACATTGGAGACACCAGAAAAGATAGCTCTTCTGCCTTCTGGCAGTCAAGAAAAAGACACTTTTGCATCTATTAGCCATTGCTTTAACTTTGAGTCAAACTTACTGATGTGGGTTTTGACCAGGGAATTCAGAAACCTTTTGAGTCAGCAGAAAACAAGAAGACAGACTTTGGTCTTTGGGCAGGGGAAAAAACTAAGAATCCACTATTTAAGAAGCTATTACACTGGCTGTTTACCGTACTCTTTTCTCACTGTTTGGTGCGCATCTGCGGAAAATATCCAAACAAATTAGCTAGCTAAATTTACTCCTATGTTCTCCCCCAATCCACATTCTCCAGAACTTGTTGATATTCGTTATCACAGATCAAAGTGCTACTTTGAGAAATTGAGATGGATTGACTATGGGGGGGGAAAAAAAAAAAAAAAGATTTTTGCATTTCTGTAGGATGTGCTGTGTCAGCATTTAAAATTTATTTCAGTATGTAGACTAAATATTCTGATTAAAAAAAATAAATATATTGAGTATTTAGTGTTCCTATTTGGACAGGCAGTTTGATATTTTCCTTTAGTCAGTAATAAAAATATAAAGACTAATATTTACATTGTACAAATGTATCAGTAAATATCTTTCACTAAAGGTGTAGGCAGTTTATTACTATCTTATATCTCCGGTATAATATGTACATGGACTGGACTATAGAGTGGCCATGCACTTATATTCATTTTATAACAGTTACATGAAGTAAGCTCATACCCTGGTTGTTTATAAATCCAAATTTCTGCAGATTGCATTAAATTTAATGACTTGAATATGTTTGGACAAAAAGATTACTTCTGCCCTGTGTAAAACCACTTTAATGACAAACATCAGCTTTAACTTTTTATTTGTAATCGAGTTGTAAAAATGAGCCTGAACCACACATCCTTACAGCATACTGCTCTGATATGTGAGATAAGAGCTGGATGTGGGGCTCTTCGTGATCTTCAGCCTCTACCACACTCTGTCACACTTCTCACAGTTGGTGGCAATGACAGGTGTAATGCTTTTCAGCGTATGTCGATATGTTGCTAAGCTGAATTCCTGGTGGGAATACATGCGCAACAGCACTGCCTCAGGGAAAACATGTTGAACTGTAAGGATGTTGTACACAGCATTAAACATTAATCAAGCGGTTTCAGTTCAGTTTTAATATATCTTTATAATTATGCAGAGGCCTTCTTTGTTTTTTGGGGTTTTCATTTTGTTAGTAATAAACTGTACATTGGAAAATTATGGCCTTTATGTCAAAGAGCAAATGAAAAGCAATTGAGCGCTTAACAGTTCATCCCTCTGTTTCTCTCTCTCTCTCTCTTTCTGTTATTCTCACAGATTTTGGACCTTGTCAAGGGAATGCACTATCAGCTGGCCTGCCAAAAGTACTTTGAACTGACACACAATGTAAGTATGCCTTTTTATTCTGACCCGCTTTCTGTTTTCCGGCGGCTCTGGGACGACCCTGTAATTCATCCAGAGTGGTTCCACCGAGTCCGGCCACTGTAATCACATCCATCATTATCTGTCACAGCCACTTTATTTTTATGGGTTTATTAGAGCACTTAGGATTGAATTACATCTGTGTGAATTTTTTATTTATTTGATCTAATGCTTTTTAGCATCAGACCTTTTGACTCGGCAGTTTGGGTCACGTCTAAAAATTCAAAATGATTCATATTCTGTTGTTGCTTGAGAGGGCAAAATTGTTAAACAAGCTAGAACAGGAATGGCTTGGATGCTAAATTTGGTAGGTCGTTTCTCTATTCTATGAGAAGCAGCTATTGACGTTTTTTTTTTTTTTGTCTCCAGAGTTCAGTAATGCGTACTGTAAAGCAAGGCATGAAAGCTGCAGATTTGTGGGTCAGAGCCAGTGGGATAGCAAATGAATGAGTAAACATTTCACTGTGTGCTGATTTCTTGTGGTGTTTCAGCCCCTGCTGTGCTCATGGTGTTTAGACATAAAGCTGTGAAGACCGTGTTGATGCGACACAATACCCTCAACACACACACACACACACACACACACACACACACACACAGTAAAGTTCCAAAAATGTGTCAGTCAGGATTAGTGCTGTCCTGTCCCTCCGCATCAGAAGGCAGGCCCCCAGCTGACAGGTTATGGACGAAAGTACGTGCGGATACCTGAGCTGAGCAAACAGCTTGGTGACAAGTTAATTTAAGTGAAAAGGAGCAAATCTTTGATATGAAAGTGAGAGCTAAACCTTTCAAATGCTTGTCATTACTGTCACGTAAGATGTGTTTGAGGCTTAGGGTTGAAGGAAAATACCCAGAGTATAGTGTCAAAAGGTTAAACAACTCATCAGTTTGCAGGCCAGAGACTTTTCAATCTAACTGGTGGGGAAAATCACTTCCTAAAATGGATAAAAAGGTGTATGGGCTGTGTATTTGAGCTGATTCATGTACAGTAACAATACTGTGTGTAAGGAATAAAACACGAAAAGAGTGGTGTTAAAATGAAATGCGGTGTGGAATCTTAACTACCCCATATATTTTCTGTAACAGCATATAAAACAACTGTGTTTTATTCCTTTTATACCACAGCAATTGGTCAGTGATTACACTGCTTGATTATTATAAGTGACATGTATGTTTTTCTCTGTTTATAATTACATTTATTGTACTTTTTGTGAGGCTTAGATTATGAATAACCGTCCAACAATCCCTGTGAAACGCTGATGTATTATGAAATTACATTAGTATATGCCTGTGGTTATCAGCTGTGCTATTAAAGGAAATGACCACATTCGACAGCGCTGTGGTATAAAATGTAGCATAATTAACAGTCCAAATGAAGTGTTTTTGATGTTTGGTGATACCAACTATGGAATACATTAAGGTAATGTGGAAATGTTTTAGGTCTCTGTGCCCCAGCTCAAGGAAATGTGATCACAACTCATTGTTGTGGTGTGATTCACATTTTTAGCACTTTCATTTTAATGTGTTTTAAAAGCCTCGATCTGTGGCCCCAGATCCCTCTTGTTGGAAGAGATGTTCTATGTGCATGTTCGTGGCTGGATTTAAAGAGCTCGGTGTCATCGATTAGATTGAACTGCTTATAATGGATAACAATGAAAACAGCAGTGCCTCTGAACCACAGGCCCTGTTTAGCAGCTGATGACTAATAGCCAACAGTGTGAACAACTTGTCTTCCTCCTAAATTAAAAGACAGCCCTCCTGATGAACAGCCTAACTGGGCTTGAATGATGAGCTGTCTGTTCCCGCAGACAGTGAAACGCGCATATATCTGAAAGTCAAGAGTCATATTTTAAGTCGGTTGTATGAAAAGATATCACTGACGTTAATGTGCACGATAAAGCATACTTATTGACGCATCAATAGATTCCCTGCCTCCTTCCACCCACTGTCTGATTTGATATGCTGGAGTCATCACGGGCATAAAGACACGCTTGTTATGCCACGTGGTGGGACTTTAATCACCGCCATATGTCCCACCTGCTCCCACAGCCGTGAGTTAGAACGCATAGTTCGCCGCCGTTCCTCCCGCCCCGGCAGCGTTTATTAAAGGTCAAAATGTAATACTTCACCGATGTAATATTTACACAAGGGCAATAAATCAAGCGCTGCAGAGAGTAATGAAAAGGCAGCAGAGAGGTTTGGAGGCATTGCAGTTCCCCTCCTCACTACAAAGCAAGGTGGAACACGATCTCACTCCAAAATTCATCTGGATTGATTCATCCTTATGCATTTTTTATACATCACTGAGACGGTGCCTCAGTGTGGTTTCCCAACATTTTTGTCAGCTGAACCCCTTCAACCTAAATTATTTGCCGAAAGTACACCTTGAAATTTTATGTAGGCTAATGTTAAGTGAAACTTTTTAAACCAATAATAATGATAATAATAATAATAAACAACTTCATTTTAAGTAGCACATTTAAAAAGGCTTCTCAAGTCGCTTTACATGCGTCAAAGACATTTAATAATAACATACAATTCAGAATAATAGAAACAATAATAGTAATAATAATGATTAAATAATTTAAAAAAACTAATTCATCAGTTAAAAGCTATCTTAACGAAATAAATTTTGAGAGAAGATTTAAATACACTAAAAGACTGGGCTTCTCTAAGTTCAGATGTTAATGAGTTCCACAGTTTTGGAGCATAAGAAGAAAATGACCCATCACCCATAATACGTAAACGAGTCTGAGGGACAGTTAAAAGACCAGAATTGGAGGAGCGGAGATCACGGTTTGAGGTGTAATGGGTTAAAAGCTCAGCCTAATACTGGGGAGCCAGACCATGCAAAGCCTTGTATGTAAGCATGAGGATTTTAAAATCAACACGAAACATAAAAGGGAGCCAGTGCAAGGACTCCAAAATAAGAGTGATATGCTCACTTGTCCTGGACCTAGTCAGGATTTTAGCTGCCAAATTTTGCACATATTGCCGTTTATTTGTTGTAGACTCGGAGACTCCAGCAAGGAGCGCACTGCAATTAATCAATGCGAGAAAAGACAAAAGTATTGATCAGCTTTTCAGCCACACAGAAAGATAACAGAGGGTGCAATCTTGCAATATTTCTGAGATGAAAGAAGGATGTTTTAACAATATTCTGCACATGTGAATCAAAAGACAAACTCGCATCAAATATAACTCCTAGGTTTTTTTATTTTTTATTTATTTATTTTTTTTGAAACTCTGAAGCAGAGCCATCCACTGTTAAATTTAAGAGCCAGCAGTATGAAGCTGGTGAGTAGAGCCGCTGAACATTACATCAGTCTTATTACTGTTAAGACAAAGACAATTTTGAGCCATCCATATTTTTATATCAGAAATACAATGTGAAAGAAAAGTGACTACCACATTATCACCAGGTTTAGAATTTATGTACATCTGTGTTGTCTGCATAAAAAATTATATTTACGGCCGAATGATCTTAAGAGATGACCAAGAGGAAAAATGTAAATGCTAAAAGGATAAGGATCCCATGATTGAACCACAAGTGACACCAAAGTGAACTGAACCCATCTCTGACCTGCATCCAGAGAGACAAACTGCCTACGATCTGAGAGATAGGATCTAAACCAATTTAAAGCAGTCGCCAAGACACCAAAGACAGTTTCAAGACGGATAAGTAAAAGTGTGTGATCAACAGTGTCAAAAGCGGCACTGAGATCAAGAAGGACGAGAATAGAAAGAGAACCAGAGTCAGAGGCTATTAACAAGTCATTAGTGACTTTAACTAAAGCTGTTTCTGTACTGTGGAGTTTACGGAAGCCGGACTGAAGGGGCTCAAAAAGATTGTTAATAATGAGGTGATTGTAAAAGTGAGAAGCAACAGTTTTCACAAGGAAAACTAAACCACTAAATGGCAGGTTTCTTTTCACTTAGTAAAATAAAATATCATTACTATTTTTTTTTTTTTTTAAGTAAAATTTGAGCTTCTCGCTGTTTTTCTCCTCAAATTTAGCTTGCCAATGCCCACCTACTCGTTAACGCTCCTCTATCATACAACAGATACCAGTTGGAAAGGGTGAAGGCTATCACATGCTTCTTCCGAGATGTGTAAAGCCAACCACGGCATCTTTTGGAACTGCTGCTCGTGCTGTGTCACAATGCAGTGTAACACACTCGGTGGAGAGTGCTATTGAAGTCACACACTCGTGATTAGCTGTTGATTGACAGGGGAGAGAGTATAGAAAAAAAAAAGCACAGCCAATTTTGCTCCCTCGACTCCTGGCCGCAGATGGCTGGGGCATCTTTGGGATTTGAACTTGTGTTCTCCTGACCATAGGGCAAACGATGTTCTATTGCACCACTCAGGACCAATTTAATGTGCCATTGGCATTGCTATGCCACCATGAACCCCGTTTTTGGAAACCATGCTCTAAAGCATTAACCCTCGAAAGGATCTGTATGTAAGGGAGCGCTCAGCTTTGCTCTTAAGCAGTATTGTTAACCTGGGCACTCTCCTCTCCGAGGGTAGGAAGACTTCAGATCTGATTTATTTTTGGAGGACTAGGAGATGTACAGTGTCCCAGTGATGTTGCAATGGTTCACGTTCAGTTAAACAGTCTACTTCCCTTTACTTTAAACGATGGAAAAGGACTCCAGTCTACAGACAAGGCAGCACAGTGGGAGTGTTCAGTGTAACTTCAAAGTACATCAGGCTTATAGAAAGGTAGAAAAGAGGGCAGAGCATGTCTTTTTCACTTTGCAAAGGAAGTTCATTTCCATAAACAACACCGCTCTAATCTCAGTATCCTCTCTCACTGTGAAGTGCCAACACAAGGTTTTGAAACTTTCCAAATGTTCTGATTCCTCCAAACAGATTGACGATGCTGGGTTTTCTCTGAATCACCCGAACCAGTACTTCATGGAGAGTCAGAAGCTGCTCAGTGGAGGAAGAGAGGTCAAAAAAGAAGCGGAGATGCCTCAAAGGGGACAGGAAAATACGGCCAGTAATGGTCCCAGTGCCCCTCCGTCTTGTCAGCACAACACCACTCAGCCTCTGGATGATATGGGCGATTTAGACTCGTACTTCCTCGATGAGTAAAGCGTATAGTCAAACAAACTGACTATCCTTTATTCTACACACTTTTGAATGCTGAAATTTTTCATGATTTTTCATTGTCAAATATCTTTTTTTTTTATATGTTAACTACTAGTGGTAACAATATTTCATATGTTTTGCTGAGTTCACTAAAGAAAAATAAAATTTCAATAATGAAGACTAAGCTGACTGTTTTTAATTTGATCTTGACATAACTCCAAAAACATTTCTAAACTATTTGCAATAATGCGTGTACATTCTACAGTGTTTATGTTCAAAAAGCATGTCTTGTTCTGTCAGTTGTGTATTTTTGTATACATTAGGTTTTTAAAGATCCAGTTCAGTTTTCATGCACCAAATAAGGTCTTAAATAAATCCATTTCTATGGAAATAAGATGCAGTATTCAATTGTAGAACTGTTTTGATTTTTTTATTTTTATTTTTTTTATTTTTTTATTTTTTTAAACATCTAAGCATTAATATTAGGATACACAATACATAGTATTGATACTATCGATATTAGTGATGCTCTGAAATAAAGGTCATGGCTGAGGGCAATGAAATGAATAACAAAACTAAAAGGCGATGAAAAGGAAAACCTAAAACCAAACCTAAAACCAAACAAACCTAAAACCAAACAATTCTTTAAGCCATAAAATCAACCTTCATGCACCGGGTTGTTTGTCCATTTAAACCAAACAAAGCCAAAAAAACCAACTCTCAGATACAGTTTCATTATTTCCATCAAGCAAATAGACATACAGGCTATAATCCACGCTTTCAAGTTGCCTTTTATTGGTGCTGTGGTCAAGCTAATATAGGATATGCACTGGTTCTGTCATTATCTGTACCAATTATTATTTTTGACTCCTTGCTTCAGGAGTCATCTAAAAATTCACTCAGTGGAAAAGCCAATTCACTGAAGGGGAAAGGATGTGAAAGACGACTTTGTCTAGGTGAACATTTGATTTTAGAATTCGCAAACCTCTGAAAATAAGAAGGCAGGACTGATCTCTTCAGTCAAAAAAAAAAAACAAAAAAACAGCTAATTAAGTATGGGTCACACTGGACACCTTGGTGGGTTTATTTATTTATTGGCTTGTTGCATATCCAACAATGTACAGCAGGGGTTTTGTGGTAAAATTATTATATATTTTTCTCTCTGTGCTTAATAGGATATTCTTGTTAGCACATCACTAACAACATTGCTCTGTTTGAATATCTGTAAGATAGGGATGTAACAATACACTTCAGTCACAATTGATTCAATTCACGATACTGGCTTCATGATTTTGATTCAATTCAATTCTCAGAATATTTTGAAGAAAAATTATGACTAAACAGACTATTCAGTCTATTTATTTCTGAATCATAGACAATGCAGAACAATTTGCATGTTATGTGTATAAAACTGAATAAACCAAAAAATTGCTACAAACCAGAGTTTTAATATTGTAAACAAAATATACTACAGGTTCACCATATCTTAAATAAATTATAAATTTATAAATTCTCCCCAAAATTTTGATTGAATAACCATAGTGTCTGACCTGGTGACTGAAACATAATGAACTCCAAATAGAGCAAATAGAGCTCCAAAGTCGGCTAAAATGCCTGATTTCCGTGGCCTTTGGTTTTGTTTGAAAGCTACTGAAAAGTTCTTTTTAACCATTATGACATTGTCATGTAACCTTATACCATATAATTCATGTTGGTTGTTACAATCTGGAGTTATCACGCCATCGGTTACTTCACAAGTGCAGATCATGCAGACTCTCCCTGAAGGAACACGATCACGTGACCAGTGTGCTCTCTGTATAATTTAACTTTATGGGTTGCACAGATTGGGTGTTCAAACAGTGCAACTGCATTATATGCATAATTAACAGAATATTGATTTTGACAATGCACGTCGTTACATTTTTGCATTGTGGTGCAATGTATCATTACACTCCTACTGTAAGAGTTAATGAATATTTGGTTACTGCTAGGTGAGAAGGAAAAATGAAATTAATGTGGTGCAATCAAGTGTTAAAAGTGCTTCTGGTGTAAAATTGGAGTTTAATACTTTGAATGGAAATATACTGGATGTTACTGAAAATGTATTATTGTTCTTTTGTCCTGTGAGCTTCTTATCTGACCATGTGCTCCAGTCTGCATGAGAGTCAAAAATGCCTGCCCCCATGCACACCTCTACCTTCTGCTGCTGTCTGGTTTTCCTTTTTCATATTTTCTCACCATCCTCACAGAAATGAAGGGCATGCTGGCTGATCCAGACATGGATACTCACCCAGAGGGTTTTTGTGTTGTGCTTTGCATGGCCTATTGATTGGGGCATTGTGCTCTTACATGCTGGAGGATTTCTCTGCTGCTGGGCTGTTCTTGCTAGACCGAGTGGTCAATAAATATCCTGAGCAGAAAAAAATGGAAACTCAATATATATTTGATGAAAATATTTGGCATCAATACTCATTCATTCATAAACCATTCATCTATGTATTGAACTCAGTATATTGGTTGGCTAAACCTTTGGTGCATCCCTAGTTGAAACTCTACATACTAAAGGAAGTGGTTTAACAAATTGTATTTCTCAAAAGCTGGTGTGAATGTCCTCAGAATAGATTACGGAATCGGAAAGTGAATTCCTAAGCCTTGCCCAAAATAACAGCTGGATAAGTTGTGCTCACTTCTGAGAACAGAGATAGGGTGCTCAAGGATGTTCGCTTGCTCTCCATTGCTCCTCATTTGCCTTTTTGCAAGCACATCCTTTGGGTTACTCCTCTAAAGCATTTACATCTAAGCCATTAAACCTTCCCTTGGGTCTGCTGGAATTTGGCTGAAAGGAGAAAGATCACTATGTAGACATTTTTTGAATGTCAAACCAATAAGAGAAACAGCATTTGTTCTTCTGTTGCCATTTGTATGTATCGTGTTCTTATTGTTATTGTGAGAAACTTGTCATTTCGCACGCATTCCAGCTGTAAATGTGTCCTTGGGCATTTAAATATGCCCTTCGTCTACTCTCTCACTCCCTCAGTAATGGTCTTGTCTGCCCCTCTTTCACCGTGTACCCAGGACAAGCTGGGCTTGCTAAATTTAGAGGCAATTAGAGGCTCTGCGGTGTCGGACCTGCATTGTGAATGCAAATGGCTCCCCCCCCCCAGTAGGCAAAGAAGTAATAGTGCCATTAAGGGACAAAATTTAATGAATACTCCTAGCTTTGAATATGCATACGCTTTCAGCCTAGTTCTGTGTAACGCTGCATGGTGTGCGCTTTTTTTTTTTTTTTTTTTTTGAGCTCTTTGGTCATGCTGGGTTAGTGCTCATATATAATGCTAAGATTCCCACTGGTTTTTATGCATTTAGAGGTTGAATGGTCTCCTAAGTGAAGGCGCCCAGTTGGTCCTCAAAAGACTTGACCCCTCTTAATGAAGAACTTTGCAGTGCGTGGAGTTATTCATTCTGCTTGCAAGCGTATGGCCTACGTGTGGTACAGCAGAAAGCATTTATGGCTCTGGGTACAGATGTAGCTTTTTATTATGAGAGAGAATCACAGCAACTCAAAAAGCATTTCAATGTATAAAAGAAAAAAATCATGGTATGATGACCTAGTCCAGAAATATTATGATTTCACTTTATCACTGTATTAAACAATTTATTTAAAACATACAAGCTGGTGTTGAAAATTAAAGGAAATATATATTACAAAATCTTTGCAAAATACTATTAGCACATCCAGCAAACAATAAGATCAAATCCACTTTCTGTGGGATAAGATATCCGGACGTGTGTTAAGTAATGTTGCCGAAGGATGGCTGTAATAATTATGATTGATTCCAACAGGATAAGCGAGCTCTGTATAAATAACAGAGGTTATTTATAAATAACAGAGGTCTGGACGATGTACAGATGCTCGTCACACTAAAAAGTCCATCTGTATTACATACACCTCGTTCTGATGCAATATTTGACCTTTGTTGCTTACCTAAAACCTCAGAAAGTGTTGCTTCTCTGATGAATCATTTTAAGCATCTATATTTCATTGTTCTGCATTATATAAACTTGGTTTCGTTTCAGACAATAGAAAAGAGCACTTCCTAAAGAAAAAAAAATTCCAAAATGCTCTTTTCCCACAGAATATAATGCAGTATGTACCAACATGTCAATTTAGATATGTGTATATTCAGACAGGATATGCACTACAAAAGTCTTAGGCACCTTATTTTTTATGTACAAATTTTGTTATAGATGTTTATTTTTTTTGTTATACTTATGCATTATTGAGTCAGTACAAAAACATTGCATGTTTCCAAACATTATTTTTTCAGCAAAATTTTAAATGTCACAGAAAAAATATGTATGTTTGAAAAAATGTCAGTAAAGAAAGCAACATATTACGTAACAGACCACTTTTCAGACAAAAAAAAAAAAGAAGGCTGCTGGGTTTTGCATGCAACAACAGTAGCAAGTACGACAGTCAAAGTCTCCAGAAGAACTGTGGCAGATTCTACAAGACGCACAGACAAACTTACCAGATAATTCCCTTATAAAACCTTAGAAAATGTTCCTGAGGCTATATATATAGTTTGTTTAGTTTATTACTGTTTACTGCTCTTTATAGCATTTTTTAAATTTTGAAGTGTTTAATTTCGTTGTATTTGAAGGCATTTTTGCTTCACAGCATTTCTTTGCATGTGCAACTTTTGCACAGTACTGTATATTACCTGAGGTTATTTTACTGGTCATTTATAGAATGTAAAATACGGCGTAAATGTTCCAGACGTGAATAAAAATTACTGATGCATTTGGATGGGCCTAAAATCCAGATACTCCAATAATATTTAAATTACTCCACCTACCCGTGGAAAACTACTCCAACCTGAAGAAGACTTAGAAAGATATGTCATTTCCATAAAATCTCTTACATTGTCAATATTTATCCTTTTGTCATTATATGATGAACGAGTGGCTGTGGCTATATGCATGCATAAGAAAATGGGAATTTATTTTAATTGGTATTTTGTAGAAGTCAGCAGTGGTGATAACCCTCTGATCATGTACCATGACTAACCCTGTCAACCCAAATATAATACATATATATTTACGTTTCACAAGAGCAATAGACTAGAAGCTGACTGGTACACTCAGTGTGAAGGTGCAAAATAATTATTGCTCATTAGGACATTTAAATGCTGTACCCCTTTGTTATCCAAATGATGAGAACTGGAAAACAGCCGAATTCTCGGTTACATTCGCGAGTTTGGCATTCTGAGCGAGGAGATCTTCACTCGAGGTCTCCTCGGGGCACAGCACTTGGCTGCAGAGCGTGTTACACAGTCGAACAAAAATGGCCCGGTTTTGCTTGGATCCTGACACACTCCCGGAATTAAATTAGCTTTCTGGATCTGAGCGTGGAGCTTGACAGAGAAGGGATTTACGCCAAATAATAAGGGAGTCGGATATTAAGAGTGTGCAGCTCGGCTATTGTCGGCAAGAGCCCTTGATGTTTAATACTCTTTGGGGCTCGCCTGCAACTGACAAAGCTGCCCGTTCTTTTCTTCACACTTACTTGCAGCATCAGGACAGTAGTGTTATATTCACCCTGGTGAAAGGATTTGCAATTATTAATCATATTATAAAGTATACAGACTCACTGTTATTCATCTACTTCTATTACTTGCTACTTGGAGCAGGCCTTATTGGGAATGGCAGGGTGTGAGGTGGACACAGTGAATGCTCAAAAGCTGTGACACCTTTTTACCTACTTGCTTGTAGAGGTAATTTTTTGTTCAGTTATGATGCCAAAGTGAGATAAATGACTTTCCACTGCTTACAAATATTGCAAACAGACTGTGCACTGCAGTGTACAATATTAACGCCTTTTACCTAGGCACATTGCTGTGCTGGTATTTGCTCAGTCCAGTGTACAAGCAAATTTGGAATTTTTGACATTCCAGAAAAAATGCCAACTTTAAGGAAATATGGACCTAGTGGCTCATTTAAAATGGGATAAACGCAGCACCCTGAGTGCTACATTCCACGTTCGTGTTCAGTAGGAGGTCTAAAACGTCCGGGTGGCAATTAGTTCCATCTGTCACTCCTTCATGAGGTTAATATTAGTAAGTGAGTAGAGAGGAAGGAGAGAGCTTTATGAGGAACTGTTTGCTTGCAGCTCCCTTTCTCACAAATTCCTGTGTTGAAACTTTTCTCAACGTCATGACGTCCCCCCCCCTTTACACACACACACATTTTCTCTGTAATTTAGTCCTATCCAATTCTCACCTACCAGCCTGCTCTCCTCTATCATATGAAAGCTACGAACCTGGGAGGATGAAGGCTAACATGTGATTCCTCCAAGACATGTGAAGCCAGCCAAACACATTTTCAAACTGCTGCTCATGCTGCATCACAGGGCAGCGTAGCACACTCGGAGGAAAGCGCTATCTGCCCAAACACCCATGATGACCAGGACATGCAGTTTTCGTGTTGGGACTGTTCATTTTTTATTCATAATTCCTTGGGACTACAAGAACAGAACACAACAGCTCATAGCCAAAAAGTTGCTAACAACTTGCTGAATTTTTTGTCGAAGTTATGAATACAATGTGCTACATTAGAAACATTGTTAGAAGAGGACAATGCTTATATGTGTGCATTACATTTTTAGCCTAGTGACAACAAACATGAGATGGATCAACACTGAAATTTTTTTGATCCATTTTTCTTAGTATTTCTTAGTATGATTGTCCACCCTGTGTTAAATTTCCAAGATGTTTCTTTATCAATAATTATGATTATGACAAGTAAGATACTCCTAGCAAAAAGAACAAAAAGATCAGTTCGTCTCTCTTTCTGAGGGTGAGATAGATAGATAGTGCCTTGCAAAAGTATCCCCCCCTTGCGTTTTTCATATTTTGTTGCATTACAACCTGGAATTTAAATGGATTGATTTTCAAATGATTTACATTTGATTTACACAACATTTCTGAGATGCAAAATATTTTTTATTCTGAAGCAAACAAAAAATAAGACCAAAAAACAGAAAACTTGGGTGTGCATAACTATTCACCCCCTCAAAGTTAATACTTGGTAGAGCCACCTTTCTCTTTGGGTATGTCTGTATGAGCTTAGCACATCTAGCCACTGGGATTTTTGCCCATTCTTCCAGGCAAAACTGCTCCAACTCCTTTAAGTTGGATGTGTTCCGCTGGTATACAGCAGTCTTTAAGTCAGACCACAGATTCTCTATTGGATTGAGATCTGGGCTTTGACTGGGCCATCCAAACACATTTAAATGTTTCTCCCTAAACTAATTGAGTGTTGCTTTAGCAGTGTGTTTAGGGTCGTTGTCCTGCTGCAAGGTGAACCTCCTTCCCAGTCTCATCTCTTGGGCAGACTGAAACAGGTTTTCTTCAAGAATTGAGATCTTTGCTGTGAAGCTCTCCAGCTCCTTCAGGGTTATTGTTGGTCTTTTGGATGCTTCTCGAATTAACGCTCTCCTTGCTCTGTCTGTGAGTTTTGGTGGGCGGCCCTCTCTTGGCAAGTTTACTGTAGTGCCATATTCCTTCCACTTTGCTATGGTGGATTTAATGGTGCTTCCTGGGATATTCAAAGTTTTGGATATTTTTCTGTAACCCAACCCTGATTTATACTTCTCCAAAATTTTGGCCCTGACCTGTTTGGAGAGCTCCTTGGTCTTCATCGTGCTGCTTGCTTGATGCTGCCTTTTGCTCAGTGGTGTTGCAGACTCTGGGGCTTTTCAGAGCAGGTATATATGTAAGCTGAGATGATGTGACACTTAGACTGCAGACAGGTGGACTTAATTTAACTAATTATGTGATTTCTTGAGTTAACTGGTAGCACTAGAACTTATTTAGGAGCTTCATAGCAAAAGGAGTGAATACAAATACACACACCAATTTTCAGTTTTTTATTTAAAAATTTTTTTTGAAATGAGTTTTTTATTTCATTTCACTTCATCAACTTGGAGTATTTTGCGCAGATCCACTACATAAAAGCCAAATGAAAATCCTTTAAATTCCACGTTGTAATGCAACAAAATAGGAAAAAGGCGGGGGGCACGTTTGCAAGGCTGTGTGTATGTGTGTGTGTATATATATATATATATACACACACATACATAGCATGTTTCTGCTGATTTATTTAATTATTCATTCGTTCATTCTCTAGTTATGGGATGCATCCTCATT
Organism: Pangasianodon hypophthalmus; assembly: GCF_027358585.1. Lineage (NCBI taxonomy): Eukaryota > Metazoa > Chordata > Actinopteri > Siluriformes > Pangasiidae > Pangasianodon > Pangasianodon hypophthalmus. The sequence continues at coordinate 9,800,412 of NC_069712.1, forward strand.
TCCTTTCTAACGTCTTTTCCATTAAAATAAAATGTCTAATGTCTTTATAGGCTAATGTGCTTTTCTCTTTCATTAGGGGAAAAAAACACTTTACATCCTCTTTTTTTTTTTTTTTTTAGCTTTTAATCATTGTGTAAAATGTGATTGTAATGCGTTTGTTATTAATGCGTCTGACTCTGCAGCTGCTTACTTTGACCTCGTGATTACCAAGCCAGTACTCAAGCCACTCTACACTAATCTGGGCATCTTTAATTTTACATATTGCCCTGTCCTCATGTTAATATAAACAAACCCACACTACTGCAACCTGTTCAGTGCTATCTTTATGCACAGTACTTTTATTATAGTCTCCATGCTCAGTGCATTTATTAAAGCGTGGTTTCTGTGTTATTGTGTATCATGTGGCAGCAGCACAATGCAAAAAATCATGCAGATCCAACTTCAGTTAATGTTCACATCAAACTGCAGCAGCACGTATGTTTTATGTGTTTTTAACAAGAATCTGAGGCATAGACTCACCAAAACTGGACAGTTGAAGACTAGAAAAAGACTAAGTGATATTTTTCTAATCTTTAACTGTCCAGTTTCAATGAGTCTGTGCCCACGATAGCCTCAGATTCCTGTTCTTGGCTGACGAGTGGAACCTGGTGTGGTCTTCTGCTGTTGTTACCCATTCACCTCAAGGTTCGAAGTTTTGTTCATGCTGAGATGCTTTTCTGTTCACCATGGTTGTAAAGAGTGATTATTTTAGTTTCTATATGCTTCCTGGCAGCTCAAACCAATCTGGCCATTTTCCTCTGACCTTTTTTATCAACTCGGTGTTTCCGCCCACAGAACTGCCGCTCACTCTGCTCATGTGTTTTAGTTTAGATATAGACACTACAAACATTTACATGCATGCTTTTTTTTTATTAACTGCTGTATGTTACATCGTTTTCCTAGTAAGAAAGAAAGTATGCAAGTAAACTTAAAGGCAACTTTTTTCCTTCCAAATACCTGCTGGTTCCTGTAAAACCCTGTATATATGCACACTTGAGTTTTTAATGGGTTGTCCAACTGTATCGCAAATTTATGCTCATATTTATCAATCTTTCCTACTCTATCAGAAAAGAATATCTCATTGTACTTTGGTAAAAAAGTCAGTAGATTAATGGCTTATCAAAGTAATTGCAGGCCTAAGAACTATTTGTCCTTTTTTTTCCCCTATATGTACAGTGTGAGAGTGGGTTCTGTGATTTGTCTTTGTTTTCCTAGAAGGAAGCAATAATAAGGTTTAGAACATAACTGTCTAAATGTTTTACTGCTGTGTAGAGTTTGTGATTTGGCTTTATGATAGATTTTGGTTTTGAATTGTGAAGCAGGATTTGTAATGACTGGTTTATTGTCTGAATAGTGTAGCCTAACAGGTGTAGATTGCTACAGTTCCCCATTTGGAGCACGTTTCCCCTTCACATCCGAGATGAATCAACATCTAACATTGAATCTCCCAGCTTGTCTACTTCACACTGAAGTGCTTTAATCTGTACTCAATGTAGCACTTCATTGGAGTGGTAGGCAGAGATGGATATGATATTGCAATCTTATCTTCTATAAGGCAACATATTGCTGATCAGCACATTGCAAATTTGGAAGGAAGTCTTGGAAGCGCAGTGAGAAAACTGCTTGGTGTTAGCGCAAGCAATTATTTTTAAAGTTATGTCTGTCTTTGACACTTAATGACACAGTAGGTGAAGCACTCTCCTTCTGCCTCTGCACTCGAACTTGCTCCTAATCTGTCCAGACAGTGACTAATTAGCAGGGGCCTGAGGTGCATTCACTGGTCTGGAGAGAATTGCACTTATCTCAGCTTGGTGTTCGCTCACCTGCTCCTGCTCATTTTTCCTGGAGGTTTCCCTAACGCTGCTCTCTTTTCTCCAAATTCATGTGGAAGAACTAGTATTTGTGGGTTTTTGACAGTTCGCTTCTCCAAATGTCAGAGTTGGGGATAAGGAGTGTGTGGCAGTGGAGTTGGGGATGCACTTGATCATGCAGTGTGTGACAGAAATAGCCAGAACAAAGCTCATACTGTTAGGACAGAGGAAAAAAAGGCAATGTGACAAGAACCTGCACTTATTTCAGTTTGAGATGTCCAGGGCTTGATCGCTGCGAGGATGATGAGGCTGGCTCTTTGGAGGCAACTCTTATGAATCACACTTCCCTCTGTCTGTCTTTGTATTACTCTCATAGTCTGTCTCTCTGTACCCAGCACTAGTACCAGAGTTCAGCTCAGCTGCATGTGACATACTGACATCCCAAGCGAACTGCAAAAATAGCTTGTTATAACTGGGCATCTTAACTCTGTGCAAATGAGCACTTTAATTGTTCTTCTGAAAAGCCATTGGTTCACCAAAGCACTGACTTTCATGAGCCTCATGTTTTTGCAGCAGCAGTATTTATGTAAATCTACGTTCATATTTGAATGTAGTTCACAACACAAAAAATGCTTCCAAATTCGGTTGTACTTTGATCGACACGGAAATAATTTAGCGTTCACACCCAGGGTTCAGTGTTGCAGGCTTTAATCTGTTCTTTCCTCTGAGTATAATCAGCCAGCCTCCTCTTGTGTTCCAGCAATAGATGCTGCAGATGATGTGAGATGAGAGATTGTCTTCCTCAGGTTAGAATGAACAACTACAGAATTATTGGCACCCTTTCAGGGAATAGGAAAAATTATTATACAGAAAACTAGCAGACACAAGTCTAGGTTTCTACTCAATTGCAGAAACACTAATAAAAACTCATTTACACCCATGTAATATTTAAAAAAAAAAATCCAAATTGTCATGATTTAAGAAAAAAAAAAGCTTCTGGAGAGATGGAAGAACATGTCCACCACCCACCACATATAAAGTATCTTGAAATGTTCTGCATTGCGGAGTCTTCCAAGATTCTTCTAAAAGTGTATTCTCTCCTGGAGAGAATGAAAGAAATAGGTCTCTTCTTTTACGATAGGAGAAGCGTCACAGAATAGTACCTGTTAGGGTGGCAATAATTTTGCAGAAAAGAAATATTGCACTAAAGAAAATGTCATATTTTTTATGTTTAAATATATGTTTAAATATAAACCCTTGGAGTTTCTATTCATTTTTGTTTCTTTATCATCCTTTCTTTGTCCTCTTATTTCTATATATACTGTATGTATTCAGAACACACATGCTCACATAAAATATATCACTTAAAAGATTGTCCTAATACAACAATACACAACAACCCTTGAGATGTCACATTCCCAAACCACTCTGTATCATCGACCCTTCACTCTTTACCAAACCACCTAGTAAGTGAGAGGCTTTTCAAGTCAAACCTGTATAGCACTAACCTAGAGGCTACTCTACAGAAGCCTCGTGGGTGTTAACACCACTGACAGATGCCTCTAAAAGGCCTTCAGGCGAGGGGCAAGGTGGTAATGCTGATGTTGGCTGTGGGTGTATAGGGATGTTCAAGACCCTACTCATCCACTATCCTCTTCATCCACTTTATCTCCTTCTTAAATTGCAAAAAGCACCTAATCAACATATCTACAGTCTTATCATTGATGCTACCTACAATTATCATTGCCATCATTTGAGTTCACTGTTACAATATTTTGTTTTTTGGTATCATTAACAGCATTGATGGCAAGGCTGAAATCAAATATCCATCAATATCCTGACAACAGAAGTCATCAATGTTATAGTGAGAATCAAGTGGGGTAAACTATTACACACACATAAAGGCAGATAGGCAACTGCATACATGATTTTTATTTTTTAAATGTGTTAGATGTTGCAAGTGTGCAGTGACCTACTGGGTTCGTGCCGTGTTTCGTTAGAATACCAAACATTGTAAACAGAATAGGTGTAACTATTTTGTTCAAATGAAACACAATGAATTTATTTTGCCTGTCCTTAAATGTCATTTGTACTTTGATTGGAAACATTGTAAGACAGAGGGACTTAGCTCTGCTAGCCCATTTATACTAGACCTGACTAACAGAAAAATATATTTCAGTATTTGTTTAAAAAAAAAATTCCCTTCCTTTCCTTTTCTTTCTTTTTCCCCTTCCTCTCCTTCCTTTCCCCTTCTACGTTTCCTTTCTTTTTCCCTTTTCCTTTCCCTTTTCCATTTTCGTCTTCCTTTTCCTCTCCTTATTTTTATTCATCTCTGTTTTCACAATGTGTTTATGTTCTTGTTAGTATCTTCCCCCCTTTTGAAGGCTGTCCTTATTACTATGTGAGCTATCAAAATATTATTGCTAACAAAGTCTCAGTAGTCCTCCAAAGAGAACCAGTGTTGGCGGTCAAAAAAAACAACAACAGACAGACAGGGAATAACCGCTGGTTTTTACACCAGATATTTGCTGTGCTGAACAAAAGGTAGAAGGATGATGGCATTTCTCGGGGGGAATCGAAAACAGAGATTTACATAAAATCCACCCCACAATACGACTGAGACATCAGTGGATATGTTGGAAAAACATGGCTCAAAAATATATTGTTTCTCAAGGGAATATATTATGCTTGTTGTGGACTCCATGGCTTCAGTCTGAAGCATTCCACATTAGATTGTATACACCTGTACACCTGCCCATTTATGCAGTTATGATTTCAGCCAATCGTGTGGCAGCAGCACAGTGCATGAAATGATGCAGAGACAGGTCAAGAGCTTGAGCTAATGTTCACACCAAACATCAGAATGGGGAAAAAGTGTGATCTCTGTGACTTTACCCATTGCATGGTTGTTGGTGCCATGTGGTCTGGTCTGAGTATTTCAGAAACTGCTGATCTCTAGGGATTTTCACACACAACAGTCTCTAGAGTTTACACAGAATGGTACAAAAAACAAAAAAACATCGTGTGTGTGGAAGGTCTGAGAGATCAGAGGAGAATAACCAGACTGGGTTGAGCTGACAGGAAGTCTATAGTAACTCAAATAAGCACTCTTTACAACCATGGTGAGCAGAAAAGCATCTCCGAACGCACAACACATCAAACCTTGAGGTGGATGGGCCATGTGTTTTTTTGATCAGATGATCTTCACCTGTCCAGTTTCGATGATAGCCTCAGATTCCTGTTCTTGGCTGACAGAGGTGGAAACCAATGTGGTCTTCTGCTGTTGTAGCCCATCCATCTGGCTCTTATCACCAAGGCATTTCCACCCACAGAACTGTCACTCACTCAGTGCTGTTTGTTTTTTGCACAATTCTGTGTAATCTCTAGAGACTGTTGTGTGTGAAAATCCCAGGAGATGAGCACTTTGTGAAATACTTAAACCAGCTCATCTGGCACCAACACCCATACCACAGTCAAAGTCACTCTGATGTTTGATGTGAACATTACCTGAAGCTCTTGACCTGTATCCGCATGTTTATATGCATTGTGCTGCTGCAACATGATTGACTGATTAGATAACTTAGCAGGTGTGTGGGTGTTTCTATTAAAGTGGATGTTGTGTGTGTGTGTGTGTGTGTGTACATATGTGTATGTATCCATTCTTCTTCATTCCGAGTTACCTCTCAGATATAATGCACTGCACTGCACACACGTGACATTAAATATATTTGAGGCAATGGGAAAGGCTTGTGTGTCAGATCACACTACATTTTCAAAATTGCATTTAAACAAAATGTTAAGTACATGAAGGCAGATCACTGGTGGATGATTATTTTCCCTTGTTTTTGAGAGCTTCTTTCTCAAAACCGAGCATCGGATGTCCTCTGCTATAAATCATGTTAGCTTGCTAACTCCCTCAGGATGGACTGTTCTGAATACCCTGAGCGGTCACTTCACAGTCACCCTCAATTTATTAGTTGTGCTGTTTTGACCTGCTCACCCGAAAAGCCCACTCAAGCTTGATCCTTAGGCCAAAGATGCACACTAAGATGAGCCCTGGATTTATTTTGTGTGTGATCAGGAAGATCTTCACATGATGCTTTCCACCCACTTCCTTTCCTTTCATTACATATTTTATAATAAGCATGCATACTTTATTGTGAAAGTAGTATAGACCTCCTTTTATATTGTACAGTTAATTACACATCAAGCAGCGAATTGAATGTGTGCCGAGTGGAGGATGATGTATGCACCACATCAGCAATGGCTTTCTGTTTCATCTTGATTTAACACCTAAGTAAACACTTCAGACTAACATTAAGAGAGAGGCTTCACAAGTGCCCTTGAAATCAAAATTGCTATTTCAGAGGTTTTTGCATATGTCCTTTAGTGTTATGGACACCAATATGACAGTATACCTCAAAAACAATATGAAAAAATTGTTTTGGGGATATTCTCATTTTAATTTTTTAGTTAATCACTTCTGGGATTTTTTTTTTTTTTTTTTGATAATTCAACCTGTAATTGTCTTGTTTTCATCTAAATAAATGCTTTGTGGAACGTACATGTCCCACTACTTGCTGCTTCTGGCTGTGCGTCTTGTGCACACTTTTCCCTTTTTCAGCCATCCATTGCTGGAAAAAAAAAAAGTTTGGGTTTATTCATTTCAAGTTGGTGGTTATGTGACAGGCAATCTTCGGAGGAATGTTTTGCCAGCGTGGAGTTGTTCAGTGCCAGAATGCCGCTACCTCAGACAGAATGCAGTTCTGTCAGTTGCTCTCCATCACCATTAGCCTTGCTGACAGTCTACCATGGTGCAATCATACATGGCCTAGCTCCATAAACACACAACATATCATCATGTAGGATATCATGACGATCGAGGATGTTGTGGATGAAGGTGACAGCGAGAAATCCTCCACGGTTAAAAAAATGCTTCTGCTGAACTCCTTGCTATTCTTCTTGCTATTCTATTTAGCTAGTTCACGAAGCTGATAAGTTTGTTTAGATTTAGTGAGATGTGATCTTAAACACTATTGGCTGTTGTGTAAATCAGTCAGTCACTTCAACACACTGCCACTCTGACTTCCTGTTTCAAAAGGAAATATGTCAACATACGGAATCAGATCTCAACCCATTTTATGGGGACTTTAAATATGCAGAAAAAGAAGTTTAGAAAGTAGACATTGGGTTTCTCTTGCATGTTCTGGAGCTACCCGAGAAGCAGACATGAACTCAGGAAGTAGGCCATTATGTCGGCTGGCATATTTCCTTGACAATAGAAAGCCAGTGGGAGTTAAGGACCCTGATAGCACTTCGGTGTCCTGTCAGATCACTAGTTTCTTACTCGTCCCTGAAATGCAAATGAACTCGAGAGGCTGGTGCATTTGGAACTTATTAACGCTCTTGAATTTTTTTCCGCTCTCGCCTCTAAGGACAGAAATGTGTAGTTTTGACAGAAGAGGCGAGTGCCCGTAACCTGCACTGCTGTAAACGAGTCCCTGGAATGTCTGATGGGAGAGCTCTGAGCTACTGACTCGTTCCTCCCAACTCCCACCTGACAGCCAGGAGTAACACACTCAATTTTTCATGACATCTGCTTCAGTGAGTTCATTGCCTTTAAATGGGACATTTCCACCATATTACCCATTTTACCAGGACTGTTTTGGCACGCTTGATTGATGAGAGAAGAGTAGAAATGTAAGGATGTTCGAGGGAAGGAGAGAATGACATTTTTTTATCAAGGACGACCTATTTGCAACCCTCTATATTTAGTAGCTGGCAAATATGTGTTTGAATTCCTGTTTGACTCTGCAGGTGGATGGTATCTACCCACTCGGGTGTATGATGCAGTGGGAGGCTGATAGAATTGCATGCTTTGGGGCTGAGATCAAGTATGCATCTCTGCATCCCTTTGTATTCCTTCTTTTGCATGGTACCCTCCTCTGGGATTGCCTCTCTGAGAAAATCCTTAAAGGTTCTGTATAGAACCCTATCTATGTCCCTCTACCATCCCTCTCCATTTCAGAAAGTAGAGACAGCTAGAACTGATAGCCATCCAAGGACCATTACTATCACCATTGCTGTTTTCTGCTTCTTTTCTACTATTTCTCTGTCTGGCTGGATCCAGAGGTCTTATTGGATGTGATTTTGTTGTTTTCTTGCTAAATTTTGTCGATTTGTATTTGGGAATGAACAATCCACATTCATTGCACACATCCTTGGATTCAACCTTGCTCACTTTGCTGTTCCTCTCATTATATGCTGTTCTGGCTTGTTTCGTGCATACGGATGATGATGGCATACAGAGATTGTTCTGTGTGTAGTATTAAATGAGCCGTTTATAATAGTTATAAACAACAGTTAGCATAAACAAGCCATAAACTTAAACATTAGCACGCCATAAAGTAACATTGACAAAGTAACTAACACATTGTATGAGCTTGTTTTTAACACTCTGAGTAAGCCAAATTATTAACACCTGCAATAACTAATGTTCTTATCAATAAGTAAAAATAAGCGCAAAATAACCAATATGTTTAAAGTTTGCAGTTGTTAACTGAGTAGCAGTGTTCTGGCCAGGGACACTTCTTTTCGGAGCAGAAAACACTAGCTAGAAACACTGCGAAGCATTAACTTTACCCTTCACCTGAACTTAAGATATTTAAGATGATATATTGTTAGAGTTGGACTGATACCAGTTACTGATTGTAATTAAACATAATTGGCTGATGCTGATTCCGATTGGGGGCGGGGCCAGATGCTGCAACCCTTATCTGCTCAGTTAAAGGTACCAAACCTGGTTTAAATTGGTTTAACGCCAATTAAAACAATTGCTGGAATTAGTTTTTGTGGCCGAAGGATACACTTTTTTTCCACAGTTGTGATATTAAACATGATAGCCCTGAATTGTAAAAGGTGATATATTAAGCAACAAAATCCCACATCCTTCTCTGTCTAGTGCGATAAATGCCTTACCTGTGGTCAGGATTCCTTTAGCTTTTGGACTGCTACTGTGGTAATTTTGTGTACTCTGCACAGTCTGGTGGCACAATGTTAGTGCTGTGCTTTGCATCTTTACTTGTTCTGCAAGCTTTTTATACTTACTGTACTTGGTTGCATGATGTACTCTTAAGTTTCTTTAAATTCTTCTGCTTTGCTTCGCCAGCGAGGCACCGTCCAAATAGCACTGGCTTGGAATAAGACATTTGATGATGATTTGTTTCACTTAAGTGCACTTTTCTTCTTTCTCACTTAAGCTCACGTGCACAATTTTCATTTGACCAGATTAAAGACATATTGGCTAAATATAGGCCAAATATTCTGCTCTACAGCTGATCCCTAGTTGTTAGAAATGTATTTAAATAGTAGAGTTGATTTGGAAAATGTCCAGCAGAGAGTACAGAGAAACCGTTACAACTATTCAGAGCTCAGAAGCTAATTATAAGACTTTCTCCGAAATTGTGATGCAACTGTAATCACATTTGTAGACTCCTGCTTAGTTAAAAATCATTCCTAGATTCTTTTCTCATGAAAAAATAGTCTAACATGAAATAAACTGCTAACCCTGGAAGTGCATCTGCTATTAATTTCTTAAGGTACAACAGGAACAGATGGCCCGTAGCAGCAGCAGAACTTTTACATCCATTCTAATAGATAAAATGGAAAATACACTGAGCAGCACAACCTTGACCATACTTATGGAGAGTGTTGGAGAGGAAGTAGAGAGGAATGGAACTTACATCTAGCTGAAAAGATACGCAGGCACTTATACTGAACAGTGATTACTAGGCAAAACACTTTCCTGTATTCAATACAATGTTAGGAATGCCAATATATGGTTACAGAGCCACAACCTTAGGGCCTGAAGCCTTGGAGCCCCCTTTTTTTTAACACACATTTACATGTGAAAGACTTCTGGGCTTCTCATAATTCAAAGTGGCAGCAATTCAATTTTTCATAACATTCTTCAGACTTGAGATGTATAAGTAAACATTTTTATGAGCAAAACAGATTACTATTGTGTTATTTTATCAAATGCTGCAATGGAAGATGCAGTATTGCCTAGACATGATGAATAATTTAGCAGGCTACAGATTAGAGCTTCATATGGGATATTAAATAGTTATCTAAAGTGTTGATATGCTAATCATGGAGTAATTACTTTTAGAATGATAAGCTGATGAGGATAAACGTCTCCACAGTGATAGGCTCTCGCCTCTCGTGTTTCTTTCAGTCTTTCTCCGACACAAGGACTCGCTCCAGCTCCTAAGTCTGCTCTGAAGCCATTCAAAATTGAAACCCAGTAAACAAAATAATGAGATTTTTTGGCCAGGTGGCACTAAGGTCTATATCATACCTATATTTATATCTCTGTACAATATGAAATGAGATATGAGGTTTGTGTAGCCTTGCCGAACCTAATAAAGAGTGTCCTGAGTTGTCTGTAGTGAACCCACACTTCACTCTTAGTCAGAAGGATAAATAACCGCGGCGTTCTCGCGTCATCTTCACCTTCACAATCACACACTGCATCAGGCAACAGCCACCTTTATTCTGCAAGCTAACATGGTTACACCAGTCAAACATGGCACCCGTCCCTGGAATAAGTGTGTGTGATGTGCAGGGTGTGACTGGGTGAACTCCCAGTGGGAGGAGAACATGGCTGCCAGGTGGCTCCGGTCCTCTGTGATAAACCGCTGAGGAAAACAAATGAGCCACTCTAGGTTTCCTCATTCATTAGCGCCTTTCTCTCTCTGCCTTTCCCATATTTCTCTGTCATCCCCCCCCCCACTCTCTCTCTCCCCTCTAAACCTTTCCCTTTCTCAATTTTGTATTGGCATGGTTCTTAAAGTGAGGTTTAGGAAGCATAGCCAGGGGTCAGCTGTGTTTTTTTTTTTTTTAAATTACAGTGGTGGAATCACAACCTACTGTGATCTAAGTTATTATGCCTATAAATAATGTCAACTGGAATCTAATGACAGTTTTAATAAAAATGGCTTCAGTGGGTGGAAAATTCAGAAATTCCAGTTTGTGATGTTGAAGATCGTGTCTAACTTATTGCTGAATACTTTAGGAATTCTTTGGTGTAGAGACTTACTTTAAATTGTCTTTTTGCAGAGACCCATTGCTTTCTGGGGAAAAAAAATCACCATTGCAAATCCACTTTTAGATTCATGGTTTAGCAGTAAAAAACTTTTTTTTTTTTTTGTTTATTTAGTATTTATTTTTTATATTTTCTTTCATCATTCATTCATTCATTCATTTATTCATTCATTCGTTCATTGCTTTTTTGTCCAGATTATATACAATCACTCTACTTTCGTATTTCTTATTTATTTTACGAATGTTGGTTGGGTCAAAATTACATCGAGATCTGTTCTATATTTAGCCATTTTGCTTATTAGCTGCAGTCAGGTGACCCACTTGAAGATATAATAATCACATTGCCGTCTCTGTGCTTAAAACATGTTATAAAATATAAAATATATATTTAAAATATAGAAGCAAATTTTATTCATTGTTAAACCTGGGTATCTAAAATGCTCAAAAATAAGCAGGCACCACTGGGGTTAAAAATTTGGCTCTAATAATATTATATATATATATATATATATATATATATATATATATATATATATACATATATATACTGTATATACTGTATGTGTAAATATATATATATATATATATATATATATATATATATATATATATATATATATATATATATATATATAATAGTACATGTTAAGTGACATGCCTTTTTTAAATCTGTACTCAGGGAGTATATTTTTTCAGGGTTCTTGAGTCTAAGGAATATAAGAACCTGTGTTTTACTGCTAAAGCTGTCAGTCAGTCAGCCTTTTTGTTGATCCGTTGATAACCTGGGTTTGCCGATGTGTATGGCGTAAAAGAGTAGACTAGACAGTGCTGTCTGAAGAGGTACACTGTATGGCCAAATGTTTGTGGACACCTGACCATCACCCATATGTGGTTCTTCCCCAAAGAAGCACAAAGTTAGAAGCACACAAGAATGTCTAGTATATCTTTGTATGCTGTAGCATTACAATTTCCCTTGAACTAAGAGGCCAAACCTGTTCCAGAGTGACAATGCGCCTGTGCACAAAGCAAGCTCCATGAAGACATGGTTAGCCAAGGTTGGAGTGGAAGAACTCGAGTGGCCTGCACAGAGCCCTGACCTCAACCCCACTGAACACCACTGAAATAAATTGGAAAGCTGACTGTGCCTCCCCGCCCGACATCAGTGCCTGATCTCACTAATGCTCTTGTGGCTGAATGAGCACACGTCCCCACAGCCACACTCCACACTCTGGGAAAGACTACCCAGAAGAGAGGAGGATATTATAACAGCAAGGAGAGATTAAATCTGGATTGGGATGTTCAAAAAAGCACATATGGGTGTGATGGTCAGGTGGGCAAACTTTTGGCCATATAGTGTATCTGTCTGAACTGAAGAGGTATTTACTTGTTCACCATTGAGAACACAACATTTAGTATTTTAAGGCTGTATTTGACTTTAGTTGGCAAAAGATGGGACTATAGTTAAAGGGGAAAACTGTATCTATGCTGCTGCTATGCAGGGGTGTAACTTGAATCTGTAGGCAGCCCATTCAAATGATTGAAATTACCTGTGTGCGTTTTATGCCACTAACATTGCTAGGTTTTTCTTCAGTTGTGCTCTCAGGCCAGGAGTTTTTCAGTACTGTCTAGACCAGTGGTTCTCAAAGTAGGGTCTGCAAGGCATAGCCAGGAGGTCCATGATTTTTTTATTTTGTCATAGCAGTGGAAATCAAAACCCACTAAAGTTATTATATTTATTAAAGCTCTGTCAAGTAAATAGACAAAATATTAGTGTACACATTTGAATAATGAGCCTAATATTTGAATATTTAGATTATGTTCATTAAATAAATCGGTGCTTTATGGATTTTTTTAAGCTAAAAGGGTCACTGACTGCAGAATTCTGGTCTAGACAACAATCTCCTGCCTTTAAGGGTGAAAAAATCAGGGGATAGAAGATGCATAAAAACCCATAATGCCTCAATGTTGAAAGAGTCTACCTTTATCTCTGTTTATTTTCCATTTTAAAGCCAAACCACACTTTCAACCTCGTTTCTATAGTCTTGGATGGTTTATGTCTGTGGATGTATGCAGTTGATATGGGCACGTGTACGTTCTGTTAAGAGCCCTTATGTTTAACAAAGACACTATCAATTATATCTTACTTCTTCTTTTTTCATTGCTATAATTATCCTCATCATTACTGATTAGCATTATGGTGTCGACTGGGACAGAATTAGCAAGGGCATCTACTGTCTGAAAGCCCTGTAGATGCAGAGATTGGACGCGGCTATCCTGAGGCAGTATGTAAACTCTTCATTAGTCTGTTGGGGTTTGCTTCATTAACCTTTGCTCCACTCGCCCTCTGTGGCACGTTTGATTTACTTCACTTCCTAACTCCTCGTGCTGAGCCTCACCTGCAGCACTTTCAATGTCAAAACCGATTAAAGCAGCAGACAGACATAAACTAGGAGAGAGGGATTCAGAACGAAGCTTACAGATGTTTAAAACAATATCCAGCTTGAAGGAAGGTATTTAAGTTTGAGATTGAACCAATATATACAGCACTGTCTCTTTATCTTTGTGCTTTGTGCTTCAGTCATTACTGTGTTCTTAAAATAACACTGACCTTAATAAGCACATGGTGCTATTTCTGAGCATGAGCCATCGTAGACACAAAGTGTGGTGCTGGAATGAGTCTCTTTTTTCCATACTGACGGAGTGGAAGACATTTGTCTCCTTGTCTCCACAGTCTGGACTCTATTTTCTCCCCATGTCTCCTTTCCCAAAAGAGTCACTACTGGGCATGTAATGAATTTTAACTGGAATTTAAATTGACAAATGCAGACAGAAACAGCATCACCCAGCAACAGCAGGCAGTGTGTCTCCGCTCTGTCTTGTCTAGGTCGTTCCCATTGGGAATGCACACTTATTGTAACTATCTCATGCTTATGAGCAATCTTAAAACATGTCTTGAGGCTGACTGAATGCACATCATGGTTTGTCATGTCTATATCTTCTCTAGACAGCCTGCCACTGGCGATGTCCAACTTTACAGAAACATTTGTGTCCTCCTATTCCTCTGTTCTTCATGGTTAGGTGAATTCTGTCACACATATTAAAAACCAAGCCAACATCACAATTGGATACATCAAAGCAGGGGGAAATGAAAACCCTTTGTTAATAGAATTGTGAATTCTGGATGCTGCTGAGTCCTTGGAGAATATTGGCATAATGGTGCTGACAATCAAGCTGCTGAGTGCCTAAGGCCTGCTTGATACTTCTGCAGTGCGTATCTACAAGCACGTCAAAACGCCATGCACATAGTTGTCTGCCTTCATATCTGCATGTAACAGTAGCATGTGCAAGGGCAGTATGGTGGCGCAACAGGTAGTGCTGCCACCCAATAGCTCCAAGATGCCCAGTTCCTGATCCTGAGATTTTGAACCTGAGCTCAGGTTATAGGTCTGTGTGGAGTTTCACATGTTGTTTCCAATGTCCGTGTGGGTCCTTCTCAGTTCTCCGGTTTCCTGCCACCTGCCAAAAACACGCAGACTGGTGGATTGACAACTCTAAATTTCCCCTAGGAGCGAAAGTGTGGGTGCCCTTTGATGGACTGGTGTCCCATGCAGGGTGTATTCCCACCTTACACCCAGTGTTCCCGTGGTAGGCTTTGAATCCATCACAACCGTGACCAGGATAAAGAGCTTACTGAAGATGAATGAATGAGTGTGTACACTAATGCCTAGTGTTAGTGGAATGCTGGATTACAGTTAAATGAGTTGTTAAATATCTAAGATCTGTTTAAAATCTGAGATGTTAAATTTGAGTTGCTATAGTTTACATCATCTATGCTGTGTCTTTATCTGGGAGGCTGTGACATGCACATCCTGGAGGCTGAGTAAATTAGGCATTAACAATCAGCGTTTGCCTGAAGTCTGGTTGCCCACAGCACCACAGATACACACACATACACAGTTAAGGTTTTGGAGCACTGCATGTCTGACACTTCTCAGTCATCTCCTCAGGGTTTGTTGAGACTGTATTGAGCATTCCCTTCTTAGCAAGGTATGAGCAGGTTAGTAAGCAGTCACACTATGCTTTTTTGTCTGTATCCACATATTACCTGTTTATTGCTACACTGACCATACAAGCCGAGACTAACAGCAACTAAATACTTCATCCATGAATAATAAATATGTCTGGAGATATGTCATTCATTTTACTTTGCTCTGTCAGACAGCAGCGGCAGGTGGGGGTGTGGCATGTGACATTTTGTACAAAATATGTCTTAAAGTGGTAGTACCTAATTTGGCTGTTACACATGCCATGTTTACTAAAATGTTTAAACACAAATACACTTCAACTCCGAAGCATAAACCTAAGTCACGCTCTTCTCCAGCTGTAAGTGCAGCTGTGAAGCCTGAGCTGAGATAAGCGCCAGGAATACGCTTGGAGACCCAGTTAGGAGTAAATCAGGCTCACGGCCCTGTGACATTGACAGATTAATAAGGAAGAGAAGACTCGTGCGCTGAGGGTTGTCTGAACGGCGTCTCCGAATACATCAAGATAAACCTCTGATGTCTGAGGGGGTTTTGGTGGAGGAAATAAAGATATCAATCTCATTCTGAGATTGCAACCATCATGACTTCCAAGTCTCCATTTGTCCATGTCGAATTTCTACCTTTAACAAAGCAAACAGCAGAAGAAAATGGCCTCTTGTTTCCCACAGGGTTTCTGGTGATAAGCTGTATTGTGTGCAATGTGTGAATTAATAAATGACTTGTTTGGCTGTCTCTGTGGAGGAATTTGACAGGCCTGGCTGAAAACATGCTTAGTGATGATGAATATATTGCATCCTCTGTAGGTGTGTGGTAATTAGATTAGCGAGACATTGCTCTCATAGTTTGGTTTCACAAAAACAAATGCGATTCACAAAGTTTCTTCTCTCTCTGTTCCTGTGCGCGCTCTTATTTGCTTGTTTCATCGTTTCAGCTGTAGTTAAGCATTAAACGTGTTTATATGAACTATAGTCAAATACTAGTTTTATTAGTGTAACTAATTATGATTATTAGCAGAAATCCGTGCCAATCTGAAAAATGGTAGATCAGAAAAAAAACGTATGCAATATCAGATCATGTAACAAATGGAAGATTGAAACTGGATTTGGACACACATTAAGAGACTGCTTTTTCTATTGTTAGTATTGATTTTATTATTATCTTATTGATTTAGACTTTATTATCATTTTTATTTTTACAATGTAAGTGATTTTTGTGCAAAAGAGTTAAACTGTGAAGTGCTTCAGCTAAAAAAAACATTTTAAAGCTTAGTAGTTTTGAAAAAAAAAAAAAAAAACAATATTGGATGGAAATCAGTATCGGTTGATACTCATGGTTCCAGTATCGGTATCAGAAAAGAAAACATGGTATCATGCTATCCTTAATTATTAGTTCCTTATTTTTATACTAATTAGTTTCTAATTATTAGTAGATCACTGAAATAAGTGTAAAAATTAAAGGTATTAGCCATTAAAAGCTAATGGCAGTAACTGTAAAGCTGCCAACGTTTACACTTCTGCTCCCTGCTACAGCGATACAGGAGATACCCAAAAACAACACTTTTCCTTTTTTCAGCTAAAACAGACCAAACAAATCAAATTCACCCTGCGGAAAAGCCAAGTCACTGAAGGGGAAAGGACATGGGGACGTGAAAAACGCATGTTTGTTTCTGGTAGTGGTTACTTACACTTTATTTAGGCAAACTTTGACCTGTGAATTTAGAAGCCTCAGTCTTGGGACACAATAGAAACCGTGTGAGTGGGACTGTGGTCTCTGGTTGGTAAAGAAAATGGAGGAGCTGCTATTTATTAAGTAGCGGTCACATCAGACTTTTGCATCGCTGTTTTCTAAATGTTGCTTGGCATGTATCTGGGAAGAAAAAACATACACTATGATTTTTGGGGTAAAATTTTGTTTCTTCTGTCAGCCTGCTTTTTGTTTGACTTTTGGATATAATGTGGTTTCCCAATTAAAATGTGCTGGCTGGCAGCGTGCTGGAATTAAAAGAAGACAAGCAGGGATTGATGGCCAACACTGAAATCCCACTAATAAGACAGACATCAGCAGAATTGTTTGGAGAGTGGACGAAGTACAAATCAGCGGAAACCACAAAGCAGCAGCTTGGCCGTGAGAATGGTGATTATTTTCTGCTCTGAGTGAGTGACAGCTCAGGCAAAGACCTTCTCATTAGAGCTGAGTGTTAATGATGGTGACTTGCTCCACCTTTATTTCATCCTACTGTCAGTTTGACTTGGCACAGCCAACTTAAAAACTTTCTACAAACGTTCATCTTCTCTATGCTTATGCTTTTTAAACCGAACTTGATCACCGTTAATGCATTTTTATTTTGTTCTGCTGAAATGTTAAACTTTTCTTTCAACTCAGAGCCAACAAAATGTCAATAAATATCAATCCTGTATGCAAAACCATTATGATTTCCCATTATAGTGTTTGGTTTAAAGTTGAGTCTTCTTCATTATCCTCTTTGCTTCTTTTTCTTCTTTTTAGTCTTCAGTGTTGTGTTCTTAACTACCATCTTCTTCACTGCCTTTGTCAGTCTTTTTTGTCTTCTCGAATGTCTTCTTGTCTTATTCAGCATGTTCTTTATCTTTGCCTTCTTCAATGCTGACTTTTGTTTTATTCATTGTCTTGATCTTAGCCACCTTTGTAGTCCTTGTCTTTTCTTTTTTCTTCCAAATCTGTTTTTTTTTCTTGTTTGCCAAAAAAACACTACTACTACCACCACCACCACCACCACTACTACTACTAATAATAATAATTAATAAAATAATAATAATAATAATAATTTTATTTATATATATATATATATATATATATATATATATATATATATATATATCTTCTTATAATTACTATTATAATTATTACTTTATATAGTATATTATTACTACTACTACTACGACTACTACTAATATTATGAGATTATTACTGTTCTTGTTGCTATTATTATTATTATTATTATTATTATTATTATTATGCCTTGATGAAACCAGCACTGTCTTGCTTTTTTTTTTGTTCATCTGTTTCTTCTACCATGAAATACAAGAGACTCCTCTACAGCTTTCAGATGTACTTTGAATCCAGTAAGACTACTGACATGAGTTTGCAAGACTGAAGCGTAAACCTGCCATGAAGGATTCTGAGTGTTTGCGCTTCTCTGTGATAAAAAAAGACCACATATTGAACCTTTATTCCTGGAATTCTCTGACTTATTTTCATCTTCAAATTTTTTAAAGACATTTTGTGTGTGTTCCTTACTTGTTACCATAGGAACCTCTAAAGGCATTTTTATTGGATGATGCTGTACACTTAAATCTTGCCCTGTTCTCCTGGTGCTTGGTGTAAAAATGAAACAACACTTAAGGAGTCTGGCAGTGTTGCAGTGCAGAGGGGTTCTGAAAACACTTATTGGCAAGAAGTCAAAAGAAAAAAGAGAAAGCTTGAACATAACTGAAAATATGTCTTTTAGAACCATTGTTTCTCATCGACTACAGTGTTCTCATTTCTGATGTGTATACAGTAGAGGAAAATGAGGAATTACTCAGAGTAATTAGAAGCTGGCTCAAGACCAGTCCCAGAATTTCATTACAAAATAAATCGTGGACATTATTGAAGGTCACTTGTTAATTATAAAGATTAAAATGTAAATTGGTGTGGGCCCAGCTCAGGAATGTTGGGAGCAGAACTAGAACAAAAATATGGCCAAATATGGTTTGCTAGAATACCAGTTGCCTTCTTTTGTGTGTCCAGTAACATCACCATCTACAGACCCCTGGAAGAAAAATACATCATTTGTGCCTTTACTTTGAGAAAGAAAAATATCTTGTATCTCCGAAATTTGCTAGACGTTGCGAGAACAAATGCTCACTTTTTGGGCAGTCCTATTACAGCAACAAAGGCACAGGGGAGAAAAATGCACCTCCTATGGTCCATTTAAACCAAACATTTCAACCCTATAATTATTATTATGGGAAGCTGGAGTAGCAGCATGCGACATTTGTTTAACCTTTCATTTCTCACTGTGGAAATTCATAGCCGACTTTATAAAGAAGTTATAAAGTTTTAAAAAACTTGCCTTTCAACCCACAAAACATGTAGATTAAAGAGTCAAGGCGAAAGATGGCACTTTTACTTATTTGTTTGGCTTTTAACCTACAGGCAGTGATCAAGGACAAACCCTGACAGCAAGGCTATGTATGGAACTCTTATTTCTTTTATGATTGCATCTGTCAGGTTAGAGTTTTCCCATTTTCAGCGTTTGCTTGAAAGCCTTTCACAGCCATAACAAGCTGAAGATCTGATGTGAGATCCAAAGGACCATCAGATGTCATTCTTTAGACAACCAAACTGTTTCATCAGAGGTACAGATGTCACCAGGTCACACATTCAGAGACTGTCAACATTCTGATGAACCTGAAAATAGCTGAGGGAAGACGCACAACCGAGAGCTGCAAAAGTCCATGAGCAAATGGAGAGCGAAAACACTGACAAATGTCAAAGTGTCCCTTGTTGCGTTCCTGCAGATTTTCCTTTCATTCCACACTGAAAATTGAGGTGCAGTGTTTTCTCAGTAGACAAAGCCAGGCCAACAGTGCTGCAGGGCTTGCCACATTGATAAGGTGAGGTCAACATGAGCACGTAATCGACTTCAGCAGCTTACAGCATACGCCCTCTGGGAATTCACGCACACCAACAAAAGCAGTGCAGCTGAGGAAGTAATAATCCAGTGCTATCTGTGCTGAACCATGGGACTGCCAATACCAATGGCTTCTGATGGAATAGAGTTTCTGAACAATTCCCCTCTTGATGAGTGATTTTTTAAAATGATTTATCAATATAGAGTGAAGATTTGACTTGAATTCACCTGAGTGTGTTTCCCAATATTACCACCAATCATGAAGTCAAGCGAAAGCTGTTTCATTCTTTCTTAAATGTCAGTGTAGATAAGCACGCTGCTTTCTGTGCTTGATTTGCAAGTAATTTTTTCCCCAGACTGTCAGGAACGCTGCATACAAATGCACACAAATCTGTCAGGAAAAGGGGCATCTGGCTGATGTTAATGACTCCCTGTCAATTTGTAAAATATTAAAGAAAATAAAATAAAGAACAATTCATAACAATACTAAATGCCAACTTGTGCAAATATGGTTCTCTAGGTCAAATAGTTCTGAAAATCACAGGAAATGTGTTTCGCTTTTGCATCTATCTCAATCACAAGTAAAGTTTTAGCATTTTAAAGTCTGTTTGGATTGAGTGCATTTAAAGATTATAATCCGACTCCACTGGAAGATGCTCCACCTATACACTTATAACATTTAAAATATTACCATTTTTATTTTGGCAAAGTTTACAATGGAAATGAGTTCTCACTTTGATTATCAACCTCATCTATATCAGTCTCTGTCTCATCGCCTGAGGTAAAATCACTCAGCATTTAAAACACACAAATATACAGGTGCTGGTCATATAATTAGAAAAGTTTATTTATTTCACTAATTCCATTCAAAAAGTGAAACTTGTATAATGTATATATTCGTTCCACACAGACTGATATATTTCAAGTGTTTATTTCTTTTAATTTTGATGATTATAACTGACAACTAATGAAAACCCCAAATTCAGTATCTCAGAAAATTAGAATATTGTGAAAAGGTTCAATATTGAAGACACCCGGTGCCACACTCTAATCAGCTAATTAACTCAAAACACCTGCAAAGGCCTTTAAATGGTCTCTCAGTCTAGTTCTGTAGGCTACACAATCATGGGGAAGACTGCTGACTTGACAGTTGTCCAAAAGACGACCATTGACACCTTGCACCAGGAGGGCAAGACACAAAAGCTCATTGCAAAAGAGGCTGGCTGTTCACAGAGCTCTGTGTCCAAGCACATTAATAGAGAGGCGAAGGGAAGGAAAAGATGTGGTAGAAAAAAGTGTACAAGCAATAGGGATAACCGCACCCTGGAGAGGATTCTGGGGATCCTTTTGTGAATCTCCCCCCGCACCCTGGGGGAGATTCACAAAGAGTGGACTGCAGCTGGTGTCAGTGCTTCAAGAACCACTATGCACAGACGTATGCAAGACATGGGTTTCAGCTGTCGCATTCCTTGTGTCAAGCCACTCTTGAACAACAGACAGCGTCAGAAGCGTCTCGCCTGGGCTAAAGACAAAAAGGACTGGACTGCTGCTGAGTGGTCCAAAGTTATGTTCTCTGATGAAAGTAACTTTTGCATTTCCTTTGGAAATCAGGGTCCCAGAGTCTGGAGGAAGAGAGGAGAGGCACAGAATCCACGTTGCTTGAGGTCCAGTGTAAAGTTTCCACAGTCAGTGATGGTTTGGGGTGCCATGTCATCTGCTGGTGTTGGTCCACTGTGTTTTCTGAGGTCCAAGGTCAACGCAGCCGTATACCAGGAAGTTTTAGAGCACTTCATGCTTCCTGCTGCTGACCAACTGTATGGAGATGCAGATTTCATTTTCCAACAGGACTTGGCACCTGCACACAGTGCCAAAGCTACCAGTACCTGGTTTAAGGACCGTGGTATCCCTGTACTTAATTGGCCAGCAAACTCGCCTGACCTTAACCCCATAGAAAATGTATGGGGTATTGTGAAGAGGAAGATGCGATATGCCAGACCCAACAATGCAGAAGAGCTGAAGGCCACTATCAGAGCAACCTGGGCTCTCATAACACCTGAGCAGTGCCACAGACTGATCGACTCCATGCCACGCCGCATTGCTGCAGTAATTCAGGCAAAAGGAGCCCCAACTAAGTATTGAGTGC
Source organism: Pangasianodon hypophthalmus (assembly GCF_027358585.1). NCBI lineage: Eukaryota > Metazoa > Chordata > Actinopteri > Siluriformes > Pangasiidae > Pangasianodon > Pangasianodon hypophthalmus. The sequence goes on from NC_069712.1 coordinate 9,822,207, forward strand.
TGTACATGCTCATACTTTTCATGTTCATACTTTTCAGTTGGCCAAGATTTCTAAAAATCCTTTCTTTGTATTGGTCCTAAGTAATATTCTAATTTTCTGAGATACTGAATTTGGGGTTTTCATTAGTTGTCAGTTATAATCATCAAAATTAAAAGAAATAAACACTTGAAATATATCAGTCTGTGTGCAATGAATGTATACTTTATACAAGTTTCACTTTTTGAATGGAATTAGTGAAATAAATCAACTTTTTGATGATATTCTAATTATATGACCAGCACCTGTATGTATGTTTTTGGATTTTTTCCCCCAGAATTTACTCACAGACAGTTTTTTTTTCAGGCCAACACAAATATGTCAAGGGTAATTCTAAATCCTAAAACTAGCAGAGAGCTAGCATTGAGCCCTTGGGCAAGCTCCATTACCCCTCATATGCACAACCTGCACTGTAAATGTAAATGCATAAATGTACAGAAAGTTCCAAGTACCAAGTTGTGCATTGTCTTCTTCCATTTGTCATCTAAAATGGGTTATATACAAACTGTTTTTTGAGCAAAATTGATTAAGATCAAAATTATCTTTTTTAGGGATATAAATAAAAGATACCTTGGAGCTCAGAGTGAATTGTTGTCATTATTTAATATAATTGGTAAATTACTTATAGCTTGTATGGAGCTCAAATTTAGGATTCCATTGTTCCCAGTGCATCTTTGTTCAGGCCACAGTTGGAAATATGAAAAATATCTTTCATACTCATATATAATGTATTCAGCAACCTGAATAACCAAGAAAGCATTTAAGCACTTATTACAGCTTTAGTATTCTTGCATTAATGAGTCATTTCTTTCAGATATGACTAACATTACCCTTTGCCTTTCAGAAACCATTTTTGCACTGACATAAGATTAGTTAAATACATCGTAGGCATTATGAATGATGGCGTATGATGACATTTAGACAGTGGTTTTGGACAGTAAGCTTAAGTCCACCTAACATTCCCGTTGAGTCTGATCCTTTAGAATCACCAGTATAAAAATGCAGCAAATTGCTTAGGTGTGAACCATCTGCCAGTCACCACCAGATCATTAATCATACATTAATGTCCAAAGCTAATGTGCCATGCTTCAGAATTGAATGTTGTGTGCTGTAAGATGAACAGACCTGATCACAAATGGCTGTTTATTGAAACGTTTAAGGATGTAATTTTGATTTCAGAAGTGGGGTGGTCTAACCCTAACCCTAACACTGCTAAACCTAAAATTAGACATAGCATAAAAGATATGCCATTAAGCACAACCTATTGTCCATTAGCAATCAAACATAACAAATATACAGATTTGAGTAAATGGTTACTATTTGCTTTATGTTGATACACTGCTGGATTTTTTTCCTTCACCTTTTTGATTTGTCCATTAACAGTGTGAGAATGTGAGCAGGGGTGTGTTGGGTTGGTTGTGGGCTGTTCATGTGATAAAAAGTTGAAGGATAAAACACAGCCCTATATGACCTTAAGCTAACCTTCAAATTGGCAGGGGTCTTTGTTGGAAACCATGCCCATGGAAAAAATTCTTTAGACATGTCTTCCTCCTTCCTCTTGTTCTTAATTTTTTTAAAATTTGGAGATAAATATACCTCTTCTTGAAAATCTTAGTGGAACCACCTGGTAGCTATCTCAGCAACAATGTTTTACTGTTGTTCGTCGCATATCCTGAGGAGATATACTTTCATTGTAGAGGCATGAACAAAGCAATCTCGGACTACAAACTATGACTTGTAAAGTTTTATTTATCCAGCTATGTGTCTTGATCCTGCTTGCAAGTACTCCAGTCTCTGTTCACTGAAGGGGAAAGGACGCAAGACGTGAAGGACTCCTTTGGTTCTGGTAAGATAAACAAATACATGTTTTATCATTTGTGTTGTTAGCATGGTGCCGTCCCATCCGCTGATATATGCTAGGGGTTCTGTGGTAAAATACTGTGTTTACTCTCCTCCTGCTTGGATTTTCTTTTTTCGCAATGTTGGCACCTCTGTGACAGGCCATAACAGGATTCTGAGGGAATCTCACACCATGAAGATCTGCTAAAAATCTTTATGTGGTCCTCTCATCTCTCAGGAATTGATGTGCTTCCTAAGTCTTGACACAGCAGTCTGTAGCCATTAGGCTCAACTCCAGCTATGTTAAAGCTTTCATTCAGCTGTGGCAGGTCTGAAATAGAGCAACACTGCTTCGGCTGGCTCTGACACTGAAACCGTAGCTCCTGCGAATCCAAGGCCTGGCGAAGGACAAACGGATACCTGGTACACACTATTTCACAAAATGATGTGCATGTCAGCGGGAGTTCTTTGTAATGAGTCCCTCTGCTCCACTCACTAGTTCTGCTGCAGATTCAGTCCATGAGTCTTAGCATTTTAAGGCAGTGCTTTGATACGGCTCAGTGTTCTTGCTGGTTTGGTGCGTTGCCTGTTAGAGATCTGTACTTAGCTTGGAGCTCAGGCTGAACTTCTCCAGTAATCACTTTAGTTATTGCTGATGGATGCTACATTTTAAATATCAGTGACCTTAACTGTGTCTATTGAACTAGCAAAGAAAAAATGCTTGTACAAGAGTTTTCTATAACTTTCAAGTTTACACACACAGCCACATCTAGAAACCTATAAGACTGACACTATATAAGTTTGTCAAGACTGCAAAATTAATTAGTGTGCCAAAACTACCACTTTTAACAAAAGTTGAAAAGATAATTAATAGAAACTGGTTTGAGTGCAGCAGTTTTTTGGAATGCTAAATAGCTACCTTAGCTCTAGAAATTGGAGGCATTCACAAAGATTTTTAAATATATATAAATAATGAAAAATAAACTTAAGATTTTAGACATATAGTTGTCAAAATAATTTGATGGGCTGTGGTTTAGGTGTGCTTAAAAGCTAAACTTCATGCTTATGCATTGTGTTTTTACTGCATGCAAAGTCCTGTGCTGCATTCCAATACTCTTGACACTCATTTGTTGACTTTCTCTCATCATTTCATCTTAGTTGAATCATTTCATCACTACATTCCATCTCAGTGAAAACTTCACCAAAACAGCAGTTCCATTAAATCTTAAGTGAAGTTGGGTCGATGTTAGATGAGACTTGGAGCAGTACTTACCCACGAGAGATCTGACCTGATGCAATTTCATTTCCATAGTAATGGATAAAGGTGTGAAAAACAGCAGTAGCCTGCACAAGTTTGATTAAGAGAAAAATATATTTGAAGCAATGTCTTAACCCAGAGAGATTTTGGTAAGTGTGCAGTATACATACAAACAAACTGAATGATTGTTTTGAGTAGAAATATCGTACATACCAAACCATTCTAACTAAAGTATACTGAAATATCTGATGTTCTAGCTAATACGGATGTGAGTATGTCATACGAACACCAAAGAACTGGATATATCGTTTTTTGGTATAACATACCAAGAGAGAACTAAATTTCACTGTATACTATTGTATACTAAAAAGAATAGAAAATATGCAGTATAGGACATAAAGTATATCTCATAATTTATTTATTATTTCAGACCAAGGTGCTTAATAGAATCCTACTTACAATAAAGTGCAATATAATATGATATGCTTAAGCAGAAAATTAAAAAAACAACAACAACAAACAACTCAAACCTAAAAAGGCAGTAGGTACAACTGTTTTTCTTTTCTGGTGCCTCCTACTAATTCATTTAATTTCTATATTATAGAACTATACTGTAGAACTATAATGTAGAACTACAGTCAGGTCCATAAGTATTTGGACAGCGGGGCAAAATTGTGTCACTGTCCAAATACTTACAGACATGACTGTAGTTCTACTGTATAGTTCAACAGTATGTGATTGAAATGTGGACTTTCAGCTTTAATTCAAGGGATTTAACAAAAATATTGCATTAACCATTTAGGAATTACAGCCTGAAGTCTGGAACCCATGGACATCATCAAATGCTGGGTTTCCTCCCTGGAGATGCTGTGCCAGGCCTTTACTGCAGCTGTCTTCAGTTGCTGCTTGTTTGTGGGACTTTCTGCCTTCAGTTTTGTCATCAGTAAGTGAAAAGCAGTTTTGTCATCAGTAAGTGAAAAGCTGTTTGACAGATGATGTGGTATGCTTTGGATCATGAGCCCTTCCTTTCCTTCTCCATACTATTCTCTTCCTCTCATTCTGTTACAAGGTAATCTGGTTAGGCTTTTTTTTAGAGTTTTTTTTTTTAAAGCAAAGTCTAATCTGGCCTTTCTGTTCTTGAGTGTTTCCAGTGGGTCTGTATTTACATTCATGAAGGAATCTCGACTTTGACAATGATGCATCTAGCACCTCCAGAGTGTTCTTGACTTGGCTAGATGTTGTGAAGGGGTTTTTCTTCAACAAGGAAAGAATTCTGCGATCATCCACTTTAGTTGTCTTCCCTGGTCTTCCAGGCCATTTGGTGAGGCTGAGCTCACCAGTGCATTCCTTCTTGTACAAAAGAATGTAAAAAAAAAATGGTTGATTTGGCCACTGCTAAAGATTCTGCTATCTCTCTGATAGGTCTATTTTATTTTTTCAGCCTAATGATGGCCTCCTTCACTTGCATCGACATCTCTTTGGACTGCATATTGAGAGTTCCCATGAACAACTACCAAATGCAAATTCAACGCTTGGGATCAATTCCAGACCTTTTATCTCCTTAATTTGTCATGGAATAATGAGGAAACAGCCCCCTTTTTGGCCATGACCCTGCTTATTAGTCAATTGTCCAGGTACATTTGAGTAAATGGATAGGCTATGTAAAAAAAAAAAAAAAAAAAAAAAAAAAAAAAGGCTGTAATCCCTAAACTGTTAATGCATAATGTTAAACCCCTTTAATTAAAGCTGAAAGTCTACACTTCAATCACATCTTGATTGCTTCATTTCAAACCCATTGTGGTGGTGTACAGAAGCAAAATTAAGAAAATTGTGTCACTCTCCAAATACTTACGGACCTGACTGTATACTGTGGAACTAGACTGTAGAACTATATTATAGAATTATAATGTAGAACTATACTGTGGAAATATACTGAAGAACTATACTATATAAGCATACTGTAGAATTATACTGTTGGACTATACTATAGAATGACTGCTTCTTAGTATAGAGAATACAGTGTAGCTAATAAAAACATTCAAATTAGGGATGTAACTTAATAAGAATACATTACTCGGATTGAACAAATAACGTGTTCTAAATGGATACAAATACAGATAAGAATAGGAGGATAACCAAATTAACCAAATAAGCTTTGTTTAAGCTTGCCAGAAGTTCACAGGATTTCTGGTTGAGAATAGAGGTGTACAACGGAGCTCGACAAAACATTTGTGCGAGCGGGAGGTCTTTACTTTCACGTGGGTACGAGTGGTCATATATGAAGCTCGTGAGAAAAAGAAAGACCATGATCATTAACTCCCACATTGGGCTCAAATCTGCAGATACAAATATTTTCAGCACTGAATTTACTGAGTAATTTCAGTGAGACTGAAATAAAAGTATTATTCCTTATCATTTAACATTAATACCTGGATATTACTGCTTTTTGTCACTTTTTATATCTTAAATGTGAAATTTTCAGAATCAAGTCTAGCACATGAAACTTGGTAATGTGAAAAACTGGCATCTCTTTATGGCAAATTTTCATATAATGTATGCACCGGTTTTCTCTGTTTTTATTCAAATCAGTGGAGCAGCACATCTACAGCATTGTGCTGCCTTTCAGAATCAGCTATTTGAAAGTAATGTGGTACTCCAACAGAACTGCAGTTACACACACCTTCTTTGAATTTAATTATGTAAATTATATCAACATTATTACAGAGTTGGAGATGATTTGCTCTAAGTATTGAAGACAGTGTCTTTTAGTGGTTTCACCTTTGCATTGGTAGCAGTGTGATAAAAAACTTTTCCATTAACATGTTAGGCATGAAAAAAACGAATATGACTTTGAATAGGTACAGTGTGTAAGGTGTAAAGGGAGCTGGAACAGAGCAAATATGTGGACTAGCAGAGCTCCCTGTGGACTAGGCTGAGAATCTGTGTGTTAGATGATGGGGAAAGCTCAAGGTCAGCTGTGAGAAAGGCTTTTGTTGGCTGTAGGAATGAGCCAGTAATGCATGTATATAAAGGCAAAATACCTGTTTCTCTCTGTGATTGAAAATGGTTCAGCTAGAAAAGCCTCAGTATGTGAATGAATTGATTTTCCTATTTAAAAAAATATTTAGCTTTATCCTAAATGTGAATAATATGCTATTTTTAATACATTTTCTAACAAGGGTAAACAGTGCTCTGTTAAATCAGGTTACTACTAGGATTGTTTCAGATGTCAAATTATTTTAAATCTATTTATGTTAGAATTTACAGCTTAGCTACATTTGGGGTCATATGTTTACATAAGCCTTGCACAATCTGCAAAATGAACAGTGGGTGGTTTAACTGCTCAGGACAAACAAAGGACTCATGAACTATCACAAAACATAAAAACAGTCATTGATCATCCAGGTAACAACACACAGTATTAAGAATCAAGCGTATGTAAACTTTTGAACTGGTTAATATCTCCTATGTGAAATAGTTATAAAACAAAATGCAATTTTTATGATCCCTCTCATTTTTAAAAAATTTTTAACATTTTGCAAGATTCTGCAAGGCGTATGTAAACTTTTGACCCCAACAGTATAAACAGAGAAGTTCATCACTACATTTTTAACAGATTAACCTCTAGTGTAGCAAAATGCATGATACAGAGCATGTATTCAGTTGCGTACAAATATTTGCATATCTTTTGGAAAAAATGAAGACAAAAATATAATTTATAGCCACAAGGCATTTACTGTGTTAGGTTTCACAGACGCTCCTTTATTATCAAAGTTTAATTTGCACCCTCTGAATGTAATACAAATGTTCTCTAATATCTTGTATGCCCAGCCTTTGCCTTTATAACCAACTCCAACATCTTTGTATATTCTGTGAGGAGGTTCTGAATGCTCTCAGATGTAATATGGAAGGATGCCATCTTTTTCCACTAAATTGTGTGCACATACCAGACCATGTGAATGTCAACTCATAGTACAGAAACGCTTTCGTTTTGGATACTGTTGTTTGCTGTGGTGCTGATGCATAATCAATAAGTCCTATAATAATCAGTAAGTCCTTTTAGATGGTTTTAAAAATCATCAAAATCATATTAGGTGTTGATAATTTTCTACAACAGTAGTACATGTTTATACGTAATACGTTAATATGTTCATAACGTAATACGTTATTATTTCTATAGTAACAGATTTTTCACACGAACTTGTATGTTGGCCGTTTTACATAATCTAAAAATAGAATTAAATGGCTTAAACAATGTGTTGATAGTAGAATTGTAGATATGCTGAAGTTTTTCTGTAAGGAGACATTTAGTTAACATTTGTGGAAGGAGTCTCCAGTGTCAGTGCTTTGAAATAGTCATTTTTTCCAACATGGGAGAGTTTTTTTGTACAGAGGAGTTTGTGCTTTTCATTTTCTAAGTGAATGACAAGCTGCATTTTTGTTTTATTAACTTCAAGAGAGTGAAGCAAAAGTGAAGCTGGTGAGTAAATGACCGTTTATTAATGCTATAACAAGAACTTTCTTGTTTTACAGCCATTCCACAACATTAAATGTAGCTATGAACAAATGGGACCACCCTATCATTGATTATTTTCCTATAACAGCACACCATGTCATGTTTTATTCCTTACTTAATTGATATGAGATATTTCACACCAACCTGAAGATGTAGGATGAAAACAGTGTAAGAAGAGCTATATGTAGGCTGATCTAATGAATGTCAATTCTATTTATGGCCAAAAATGAGTCGCAGTCAAGCCCTGAGCTGCCGCGTGATCGCAGTGATGAACAAACGTGAAGCTTCTTTGAACTGTCATCCTCACATCCTCTTTTATATCTTGGAACCCACTCCAAAAAAACAGAATCATCTAAAAACATCAGAGAGTTAGCACTGTAGAGTCTCTGTGCTTTTTGAACTCCAGGTGATGAGATAAGAATCGAGCTCATCAACCACAGATGGCTGTTTAAATAAAGCAGAGTTTGCTCAGTTCCCTTCTTCTGCTCAAGAAGAACGAGTGTCTGCTGTTCCCACGTTCACCGGTTACTCCCTCTCGTCTGAAAGATCAATATTTACATCTGTTTTCCATAGGGCAATTCTTCTCCTTCACTTCTTTAATCAGTAAACCAAACAGAAAAATCACTTCTAGCAGAAAAATGAAGAGATTACTATTCATGTGTTTTGGATAGAGGTGCTGAGCGGAACTATGTTTTGTTTAGCAGTGCAAGAAAAGTTAGATATTAAAAACAGATAATGAGGTTTATTTGATGTCAGTTGAAATGGCACAGTGTGATGTGTATTCAGGAAGATTATACTTCAGCAATGCATATGACATTATGTAAGCATGTTGGAAGGTCAACATGATAAAGATCTACTGACTGAATAATGGATAGACTTGGCCAGTTATTAAATTGTTTTGCCTTCATCATCACACCAATAAGCAATATAAGTAACGAGGATGTTAGCATTAGTTTGAATTTTTTTAGCGATCAGAAAACCTGTGAGCAATGAGAGGTGAATGCTGAGAAGAGAATTCTGGATTCATTCTCATCACGTCAACCTCAAACTGGCAGTGAAAAGAAAATGTTCTGCCTACTTTACACTACAAAGATCACATTTTTAGTGTAAAGTAGGCAGTGAAAACACTAAACTGAAATTATTAGCAAAACACTAATAATTTAGTGAAAACACTAAATTGAAATTATTAGCAGTCTGGTTAGAAAATGGTCGCTTTAGTAGTAACAGAAAAAACACATATGTTATTGATAATCAAAGTTTAAGCTTATTTTTAATTATAAAATATTAAATTATATTCTTTGTCTCTGCCTCATCTGTTTTTTCTTCCAACAGGACACTTTGTTGTGTTTTTAACTGAAACAGGAAATGTATGTAATAAATAAAAAAGCATTAGCATATTTTGTAACATAACCTCCCTGACCTAAAATGTTGTACCAGTAAGAAAGACGTGCATGTGATGGGTGATCATCCATCATCACAGTTGGCAGATCATTTCTCTCTGGTGCCATGCAGTTATGCTCCAGCTCTGTAGATGCAGTCAGCAGACGAGCGTGTTTGCTGTGGGAGACAGGGGCAGAAACGGGCATGCGGTGAGGCCACGGTGCAGTGCAGGAAGGAGCATCTGTGACATCTGGCCTGGGTGCCAACGCTACGCCCCAGTGTCTAATGAAGGAATGTGCTGGCATTTGGCACTGCTTTACATGCTGTTTATTAGAAGCCAGCAGGCTCTGGTGTGACACACTGGCAGTGATGTCGCCATGATCACATCTGACATGCTCATCCATCCTGCAGCTTTAAACATTTTCACCAACTTCAAGTAGTAATTATTAAATACATACCGAATACTAATAATTCATCCAGACCATGTCATTTGCATTTGTGTGATTAATGCACAACAGTGAACATGAGGGAATAAAGGATTTTATTATTTTAAGTAACAACAACTTGTAAAATCACTCTTCAGTCTTAATCTTGATGGAGAAGCAGGTTGTGTAGTGGAGGAACCGATGTCCATTTAACATTCCCTGAAACCTCTTCAACTGCCACACAGATACCTGCAACCCAGAAATGCAAGTATAATGAGATCATTACTGCATGTCAGTGGAAAATAAACTCCGTGGCCAATTATCAGGTAACCCTACCACATATGTGTACTTTGTAGTTATACAATATATTTACTGACAGTTGCTCTTCTGTTGCTATGAACAGTTTTTCAGCCCCATCCGTCAATGGATAAGGACCACCATAGGAGCGGGATATTTTGGTGGTGTAACATGGTGTAACTGACAGGGTACTGTGTGGTTCTGGTACAAGTGTGTCAGATACAGCAGGGTTTAGAAACCAAAAATCTCCTGCAGTCTGAAAGTGACACTGAATTCATTCTGACTGCAAATTGCGAATGAACTATTTATATGTATCCCAAACTGGGCAGTCTGTAGACAATCTCCTTTTATTTATGCATGTTATGTGTAATCTGATACAAAGTTATGTATGGAGCAAGGTTTAGTGTCAGTGTTACCAGAACAACGAGGAGCACGAGTCCTGTCAGCAAGTTCAGTTTTTAGTCACGCTGGCTGTTTTTTAACGAGTTTTACATTATTTCCATCACAGCAAAAACCTCATCCAAGTGTAATTATGGAACAGACAGAAGGAAGAGGTGTGTGTGACTGCAGTAAAGTTGCTCAGCAACTTTCATATATGGCCAGCATTCAAAAGCAAGGACGCCCGGGTTATTGAAAATAACATAAAATTCACACACGATTTATCGGTATAATGCTTTTACTCATCTTCTAATGTTATCAATATTAAAAGCCATTATTTTGGAATAACTGCACAAGAAATATGGGTTTAAGTAAAGTTATGTTTAATTACAGACAATTGTGCATGGAAGAAAATGGGTGGACCAACAAGCTCTTATTATTAAGCTTCTAAACTAAAGGAGTGCCTAATAAAGTGGCCAGACTGCTCAGAAACACTGCTGCACCTGCTGCACCGATACCACACACACTAGCATGTTAGTGTCAGTGCTGAGCTGAGAATGAGAACCACCCAGAATGAACCCATATCTGCACAGTGGTGGTCAATTCCAGCGATGCCTAGTCACAGGATCAGCTCATTAACAAAATGCTCCTATGTGGTAGGTTTAAAAATGTCATTCAGTGTAGCTAGATGTACCTGATAAAGTGGCCACTTTATCAGAAATAAAAAACACTCATCTACATTCTCAGACCTAAAAACTGGTCTCACCTCATACTGGATCAACTAGTCAGTGTTTTTGATTGAATGGCGAGTTGATTAACAATCCCAGTGAAGCTGTGTAGACTCAGAAACAGTGTACTAAATTGGAGATTTACAGCATAAACACTTGTACCCTTAAAGTATTTTGTACATAGAGGAACATCATTAAGGAGCATAATAGGACCACAAGGACCACTGTTGTGCCTTTGAGGCTAATTTACATTGTATTTTGTGGAACAGCAGTGTTGTATGTAGATACCGCATAATTAAGCTGGTGTACACTGTATTTCTTAGGGATGTGTGCATGCAGCATACAGCCATTTAATAACTAACAAAGATAAGCCCATTCAATAAATAATTAACTCTAACCTTTTAAAAGCACACACAAAAAAGACCATGATGGATTATGTACATTAACTGGAATGTTGTTCACAGCATATAAAGTCCTTCAGAAATTGTTTTTGAAAGGTAATGAACTTTATTAGAGACATTTTGACTATTATATATCTAGCAACATACAGTGCACAACAGAACAAACTATGCTTTTGGGGCAGAATACATTTCCTTTTTAAAAAAAAAAAGATTAATTACAAGAGTAAACAGTGCCATAAATGATTACGACCCTGTTTTCTATCAGTGCTATCGCTAAGTGTGCTTGTAAGAAAAGCACCATTATCGCTTGGCTCAATCTGTAGTAGGGATGCATTGATACCACTACAAACATCTGATTCTGTGTGATACTATGTGATGTAAGCCTAGTGTACAATGTCACACTAATGAACAAACGACATGAAATGACAGCAATCTGGACGTGTTTCATGATAAATGATGGCAATCAAAGCAAAGCAGAATGCAAACAGTGCTCTGGGAAAATATAAAGAGGAGGAACTACAGCCTCTTCGTACAATACAAGTAACCTGATAAAACATCTTATGGAGTTTAAATAGTATCTTTAATAGAGAGCAGTATTAGCAATATTTATAAAAGCAGTATTAGCGAGCATGATCATTAAAAAATGATGTCTGCACACTACAGTATTTCCGAATGTGAAGCAGTGAAGTGAGTGTGAGCTGCACGTTAGAGAGAGCACTTCAGTTCTGCAAGCACTGAGCACTCAGACATGTGCACTTCAAGTTTACTCATGAGGTGCATTATATAGCACCTGGCTCTCATTTGGAAAAAAGTTCTATTTAATAGTTTACTGATTTACTAGTCTTACCAGCCCGCTAGACTTCAATAAACTACATGGCTATTTGACAACTTAGTTGATCGTTCTGATCCATGCATTTTACACAGCCGATGGATGGACCTCTTTCCAAAATGTCCAAAATGCCTGAATCTGTGTACCACACATACTTAATATGATATAATATAATATAATATAATATAATATAATATAATATAATATAATATAATATAATATAATATAATATAATATAATATAATATAATATAATATAATATAATATAATGATTATTAGGGACAGGCAATATGACAAAAATCACAATTTTCAAACCATTTCTTTGATACATGATATATATCATGATATATAGGTTTGGTCCCAAACTGCCCACAATACAGTAGTGTTGCATTTATAAAACACCTGCTTGATTGTTTATATAAAGTAAAAATAAAAAACAAGTGTATTTTATTTTTTATATTCTAAAAAAAAATTACATTTTTTCATAAATAAAAAAAACAGTAAAAAAAGGAGAAAACAATAAATCTATTGATCTATATTTTTTTAACAATTTATAATTTTAAAGATCAAGTACAAAATTTTAACATCAAATCATCTGCTTCCAGCCAGCTTGTATTGAACACACACAAAAAAAGCTATCACAATATCTCAGAAAAGTGTATTGTGACTCACACAATATCGATATTGAATTAATATCAATATCATATATCATATCACAATATCATATTGCCCACCCCAATGACTATTAGTAGGCTTCAGGTTTAATATCCAATCAGGTTTAATATCAGGTTTAATATCCAATTAAATAAGCATGAAGGCTTCTTCTGAATCTCTAATAAAGATCAGGGTGTCGGATTAATCCTAACATCAGTTTATTCCCTCATCAAATTGAATATACATCTCTTTTGGAAGATTTCGAAGAAAGCCTTTATTGTCACATGTACAAGTACAGTAGAGTGAAATTCTTTTCTGCACATATCCCAGCTTGTTAGGAAGCTGGGGTCAGAGATACAACACCGCTGGAGCAGAGAAAGCCAAGGGTCTCTCTCAAAGGCCCAACAGTAGCAGCTTGGCAGTGCTGGGGCTTGAACTCATGACCTTTTGATTAGCAGCACAAATCCTTAGCTGCTGAGGCAGTACTGCAATAACACTGAGCATTGTTGTTGGAGTAGTAATAAGAACGTATATTCATGCAAAGATTAAAAAAACATAACACACTAAAAAAATCTGGGTTATAAGTGATGAACAGTGTATGATATTGTGGCTTCACTGACCTGCTGAGGATCTTTTGACAGCTGTGTTCATTAAGAGGCCTCGAGGCTGATCATCTGCTCTGGTCTGCTGGAAAGGACAGAGAGGACATGGCTCTCCTCTGGCTGCCTCCACATGAGCCTAATAACACACAGTAATCACTCTCACCACGCTGCCAGTTGATGGTTTACCAGTACATAAAACCAGTTCTTCATTAGAATCAAATCATCTTGATGCTCTGTGGTCTTTTTAATCACTGTGCTCTTATAATGTGGCAGCTGATGTGAAAGCTTTCAGGTTCAGATGATCATTAACCTTTTAAACTACAAGAACTGTGGTTGGTTCCACTCTTTCACTGCTTATATTTAAATTAATAATAAGAAGTCATTTTATATTATGTTCCAGGTAGTTACTGGCAGGGATGGGAAGGTACAGAAACATGATACTTGAGTAAAAGTAAAGAGTTTTATGTTAAAGTGGAAACAGCTACTATACACTTGTACTTAAGTGAAATTTCAAAAGTGTCCAGATAGATAAGCAAATCTGAGTCATGACTGAGAAGATTCACTGACCCAAACACTGACTCAGCAGACAACAAGTGAGTGAATTGCAGGCAGGACCAAAAAGATTTACTGAATGAAACACTGATTTGCTAAATGACAATAAGTAAATCTTGGTAATGACTGCAAAGATTCACTGACTCAAAAATTAATTTGCTAAAAGACAAATAAGTGAATTTCAAATTTCATGACAAATGATTCACTGATTCAGACACTGATTTGCTAAATGACAAATAAGCCAATTTTGGGCAGAACCAAAATGGTTTACTGACTCAAACACTGACTGGCTTCATGATAAATGGATGTATAAAATGTACAGATAAATATTTAACCTAAATCTACACATGAAAGGAATGACTGTGCCTGGCAATGATGGATATAGATTCGTTGACCTTAGTGACTCATTCAAAAAGACTCATCATTCTAAACATCATATCTACATATCAAACATATCATACATAAAGGTGAGCAGCTGAGGGTTACAGGTGTTGCTAATTGGCCAAAACTGGGACTTGCATTCTGGTCACTAGCACAGAACCTTAATTGCTGTGATAATGCTTGGCTACTTTTTCTCTCTCTCAGTCTGTTTTCACAGGAGCTGGCAAAAAGACATAGATATCCTGCCCAGTGTGTGAAGTTTTTTTTTTTTTTTTTTATTGCCATGCACTGATGCATTGATGTTTTGCCAACCCCATCCCTCAACAGCAGGATAAATCATTGAAAGAAAGAAACATTTACCAAATTCAGACTAGTAGGCAACAAGAGAAATAAAAACATGGCAAGCAACACAATTTCATGGATAAACTACTCATCTGAGCTGGAATCAGTGAGCTTTCTTATTACAATATAATAACAAAAACATTTTCTCCTTCCTCAAAACTAGAACTTGTCCCTGAATGAAAAATAAGCATTCACACACATCCAGCTAGAGATGGGTCTCAGTCTGTGTGTGTGGTGCTGCAATTATCTTTGGTTTCCAGAACAAATCCCTGCGCTGATTCTGCCAAGTGTGTGGTGTTCCCATTGTGTCAATAAGGTAGAGAGTGGCAGTGCTCCCCTGCAAGCAGATGGTGTCATTGTATCACTGTCAAACATATGAATTCTCAGTCAGGTTGAATTAATTGACTCTTCAATCATGACATACTCGTGTCTGGATTTGTTGGACTATCGAACAGCTCTGGCTTCTTCAATGAACAACTGAATGAGCACTATAAAAAAAAAGAACACTAGAATCCATTTCATTTAGACTCGCCTTTTAGACTCGCCTGTGGAACAGATCATGAAAAGGAGTCATATATAAAAGAATTACCAATACACGTATAGTGGATATAAGCTTATTGAGCATGACTGTGACCAAAAACCCCCCAGCTGAGCTCTAACAGTGGATATAGAAATCCACACACCCCTGTTAAAAGTGCAGGTTTTTTTGGTTTCCAAAAAAAAATTAAGAAAGGTAAATCAAGTCAGGCCATTTTCCAACTTTACTGTGATATAACAACCAAAAAACTTACAATAACATGGCTGCATAAGTGTGCACATCCTTTATAATGGGTCATGTGACTGTGCTCAGAATGAACCACATTCCAACTCATGTGCAAAAGTAATTATCATACACCTGTCATCAAATAAAGATCACATGTTTCTGTAGAATTTATCATTTTGGTTTCATATGACTGCTGAAGCCATGGTCCACAAAGAGCTTACAAAGCATGTACAGGATCTCATTGTTGAAAGGTATCGATAAGGACAGGGGTACAAAAGAATTTCCAAAAACATTACATACCATCATGAATGCCATCATCAACAAGTGGAAAAAATGGGGCACCACAGTGGCATTAACAAAACTGACAAATAGGGAAGAGGAGATCTGTCAGGAGACCTACAGCAACATTACAGGAGCTGCAGGAATATCTGGCACGTACTGCTCACTCCCTGGATGTGAGAACAATCTCTTGTATTCTTGGTGGCATGGTGGCTAGACTAGATTTGCTAGACTAGCCCACCTGAATCACCCCAAACCATGTGGCAATACATATTATGGTCTGGTATAATTCTAAATGATATGTATGTTTGGTCCAAAAACCAGACAGTTTATAACTCAATGAACATCATACCTATGGTGAAGCATGGGGGTGGTAGCATCGTGTTTTGGCGCTACTTCTCTACAGCTGGGACTGGGGCTCTAGTCAAGATAGCGGGAATAATGGATAGCTCCAAATACCAATCTATTGTGGCACAAAACCTGCAGACCTCTGTTAAACAGCTGAAGACGAAGAAATATTTCACCTTCCAGCACAATACTGACGCAAAGCACAAATCCAAATCAGCAAAGCAATGGTTTCAGAAGAAGAAGATCGACGTTTTGGAATGGCCCAGTCATTGCCCAGGTCTGTATCCTATTGAAAAGCTGTGGAATGACTTGAAGAAGGCTGTGCACAGAAGATCCCCTTGCAATTTGATAGATCTGGAGCATTTGTACAAGGAAGAGTGGAATAAAATTGCCAAATGAAGATGTGCTAAGTCGTTAGACTCTTATCCAAAAAGACGGAGCGCTGTATTACAAGCAAAAGCTGCTTTAACAAAGTAAAATGGTTTCGTTTTTTTTACATCACAAAAACCTGCAATTTTAACAGAGATGTGTAGACTTTTATATCCACTGTATACTGCAGACGTGCTTGGCAAAATCAGTTCCAGTTGATCATCCTTAATCCTGCTCGTATGGATCTAAGGATTGGTCTGCTTGTTTGAAAGACTTTATTTTTTCATCATTGTAAGTACTTAGTATTTATTGGAGAAGTATGTAGTAATTATCTGCAATTACTGGTACTTTGCAAAGTATAACTGTATTATAATGACCAGATTTGTACAGCAGTATGTGGTGTCACATTTCCATAATTACTTCTGTTCAGCCCTCTGTTCAGTGGTGTCTGTGCTCGCAATGTGTGGCGCTTGTGCAGCCCTGCAGCTCTGTGGATTCATTATTATTATTATTAGTAGTAGTAGTAGTAGTATTCCATTACTAACTAAATATCTAATAATTTATTACCTTACAACTTGGTGTGTACTTTTTAAAGTATGATATGTAGAAACATAAAACAAAATAAAAATGTAATCATCTGCAAATTGCTGTGGTATAAGAGGAATAAAACACTTTGGGACATGCTGTTATCAGAAAATAATCAACTTCATGGTGATAACAGTAACTCCGCTACGCACCATGCCACATCACACCACCCTGTTCTTGATTAATTTCCTTGTACAGCACCTGCTGTGTTTTATTCCATATTTGTTAAAATCAATATACAAATCAAACAGAACAGGTTAAAAAAAGAAGTTATGGAACTCTGTTATGGAACAACTCCTACATCTCCTACACAATTGTCAAACTGGTGGAAATTGGTGTCGATGGAAAAGTGGTACGAGTCCATTACAAGTCGCCATAAAGGTACGAGATGCCATAAAGTGAACTGAATAAAATATGTGATAAAAGCCGTTGTGGTGGGAGGCTGAGAGCTGAGTCACTGCTGGGCTGTATTCTAGCAGGGAGAGTAAACAGTAGGGTTTCCTTCACTTCCACTCCTCCCTCCATTCACACCCATACACTAAGCACCCAGAACATGTGCCACCTGGCTCTTGTGCTCTGAGAGAAGCTTCTGGCAAACGCAGCGTGAGTGACAGCAGCATCCATTCTACCCCTGCAATACTAATGATACGACTTCACTACGCCAAGTAAACAGATGCTGTGCAAACATGGCCTGCAGCTCTGAGCTCAACACAGCTGATAAAAAATGCCAGAAAGCCTTGAGGAAGATAAGTCTCACTTTTAAAACAACACAGAGAGAATGACGAATCGTTTCTTAACTCACGGGTGATAGACCTTTGCACTGAAATTGACGAGAAACGCAGCAGTAAAGCTGAGACTCAGTGTTATATCTCGATTTGTAAATAAGTAAACAGATCCAAGTTGATTTTTAAACTAGATTTAGGTTTATTTTGTGTAACAATGATAGTGTGTCAAAAACAGGTTGCGCAAACAAACTATAGTAAATCTACTAAGTTATCCAGGTGATGAAATGAAATAGTCTAGTAGCAGTCAGTCCAGTTTAACCAGGGTTATTACTGCTAAAATATTTCATAAACTGATATAAAACAATATATTAAAAAAATAAAACCTTAAAGTCTTGGGAAAAATTTGCATAGTGGTGCACCATTCTACTCATCTATCATGTCACCAATTCTCATAAATTGATTCAGTAATATAACATGGTAGGAATGAAACACTTGGGGGCATCCTGGAAAATAATCAGTGATGGGGTGGTGTGATGCAACCTGATTCAAAAAGGAGTTACTGTTGACACCCCAAAGTTGATTAGTTTCCAATAACTGCATGTGTTATATTCCTCTTACACCACAGCACTTTTGCCAACGATTATAGATATTTTTAATTTATATATTAAGGAACAACACATTATAATTTTTATCCATTTTTGTGATGTCTAATGTTGTGGAACATCTGCAAAACAACTTAGTTCCTGTTATCACTTACAGCTATAAACAGTCGTTTTGTCACCAGCCTTCTTCTTATCTCTCTTAAAGTTAATAAGACAACAAAATGCAGCTTGTCAGGTTATAGAGAGAAGCTCTCAGTCCTGAACACCTTACAGCTTTACCTCTGACTGTTACAGAGCACTGACACTGGAGACTCCTTCCAAAAATGCCAAAACACTGGACAGAAAACTTCACAATATCAACGTTTAAACACATTTTTAAATAAGATGAAGCAAAACATACTAGAACAAGCACATTAATATAAACCTACTGTTTATATGTTTATATTGGCACTACTCTCAAAACACCTTCTGACCAATCAGAATTGAGAATCCAACAGCACCGTGGTATTGACACGTCAACGCCAGAATCAGCGTTACACTACATTTCCCAGAACACAATGTAGCCTACAAACATGTGGCCAACAAACACCCACAAACTCCGTCACGTTCACAGTCACCATCATACTGATCTCCAGCACCTGTACACAATCACAGCCACAATATTTAAGGACGTCCTCACCACTACCTCACTGTTAAATATACACTCTATGTCTTTGTTACCAGTCCATACCAAGCCTTTGTATTGTGCTATTTTGGTTTTGATCCCTTTTCTGGTTTTTGACTCTTGCCTTGCCCAGTTTATGTTGTTTGCCAACCACCTGACCATTGTGTGTTTTCTGTTCCTGATTTTTTGGAATTGTTGTATGCTTTCTTAATAAAGCCTTTGTGTACCTGCACATGTGTCCATCCCTATATGTTGCTGAGAACATCTAGGACAGTGTATTCAGTATTCGGCCATAAATCCAACTCTATGTAAAGGACAATTGTGTTTTTTTTTTGTAGATGCTCTATAGTTCCAATTTGGTCAAAATGTCTCAAACACAACAATGATTAAATCAGCTTGAGCTATGATTCATGAAGTCTGCATTCATTGCATATGAGTAATTATATAACTCTCAGAGATGTGATTTGAAGTCAGACTTTAGATGGCAAAGCTTATTTCAAGTGTGGTATAAGTTGTCTTTACTTACTACTACTAGATCAACTGCAGTGCCTGGCAAAAGTATTCACCCCTTTCAACTTTTCCACATTTTAAAGCATTACAACCTGAAATGGATTTGTTTGGGATTATATGTCATGAAACTGCACAAAATTGCCTATTATATTGAAGGTTTGGAGGGGAAAAAATCTATGTTTTGCACAATTATTTACAAATAAAAAATGTAGAAATTGTGATTGCATAAGTATTCACCCCCGTTGGTGTGGAAACCCTTAAAATAGTTCTGATGCAACTAGCTTCCATGAGAAGTGACATAATTAGTTGAATGGAGTTCACCTGTGTGCAATTAAACGTGTCAGGGTTGAGGGCAAGAAGGATGGTGCCAAATGGTAATTGTAGAAGATAACGAGTCCCAATCTGCAAGAGAGTTGAGATTAGGGCAGAGGTTTACCTTCCGACAGGACAATAACCTCAAGTATACTGCCAAAGCTACAGCGGAGTGGTTCAAAACCAAGAAGTGTTAGAATGGCCCAGACCTCAATCTGATTGAGGATTAGAATAGGCAAAAATATCAGCATCCAGATGTGCAAAGCTGATAGAAATTTATCCCAGAAGACTTGCAGCTGGAATTTCAACCAAAAGTGTTTCTACCAAGTATGTACCCATGGAGGTGAATATTTATGCAAACAATAAATGTCTACTTTGTTGATTAATTAACCTTTGTGTCACAATAATAGTAATTTTCACCTTCATGTTAGACATATTGTGTAAATCAGATGTGTGCTCCATGTGTACTGAGAAAAGTGTTTCTCCTGCTTTCAGTTACTCACCAGGCCTTGAGGTAGCAGCAGGCTGTTGATGAGTGGAGCTGATTGTCACATCTAGCAGGTGAGATTACTTCTCTGCTCTGGTTTTATCAGCCCTCAGTCCTTTGTACACACTGCAGCGAATCTGCAACCCAGACGCCTCATACGTTAGACAAACAGGGCATTTAAACATGCAGTCCCAGAAAGAGATAACTGACTCTCAGCAGCAGGAGAGGCGAGACACTGAGGCTGATGCAGCTGTTTGCGATCTGATATGAACTGCAGCCTGAGGGGAAGCTAAATGAAGCAGCGAGGTATGATGATGAAGTGAAGTGAATATGGAGGCGCAGTTCATTACATGTTACTGTCTGCACAGCTGACGCTCTCGCTTGTTAACGCATATCCAGCATTTGGTAATGTTCATTTTCAATGAGAGTAAACTGTTTGATCTGATGCGTATAATTTCTGAAGAAGTATTTCTCATCTGTTTAAGACAGAAGGTGCTTATGATTGGGTATTAAATATCTAGATGCTTTGCCTAGATCGATGTTTTTTTTATATAACTGCACACATTGCTGCTTAGACCTAAGGTGTTTTTAGCATGTCTTTCTCCCATCATGTAATTAATGACATGTAATTAAGTAGTTTTTGCTTTAAATGGTCAACAGGGTTTATTAAGTTTCATTCTTTAAACCACTCCTTTACAAACTTTAATCTATCAGGTGTAAACAATGTATCATGTACAGTAATGTACAAAAGTTTGCATACCTGTAGGACATACAGAAAACGACACAGAAGTTTAGTTTATATCCTTTATTATTATTAATTAATTATTAAGTAATGGCCAGTGGTCTATTTCTGTGTTCTATCAATATTCATTAATATTAATATCATTAATATTATATAAGCATAAAGGGGATAAAACGTGATGGAGGCATGCCTTCTAGAAAAAATAATCAGATATCACCCCAAAGTTGATTATTTTCCCATAACAACACATCCCAAAGATTTATTCCTCTTATACCATAGCAATTTGCCAAAAATGACTCTGTACATCTTATCCATTTATAGTTACAGTTCCTGTTATAGCGTACATTCTAACAGCTATCAGCAGTCCTTCCTTCACAGATATCTTTATTTTCTCTCTCTTGAAGTTAATAAAAAAATGCAGCTTTTCCCATGTTAGAAAACCTGAGTAAACTTTGAACTTTACTTCTGACTGTTACAAAGCATTGATGCTGGAGACTCTTTCCATAAATGCTAAATGACATTTCCTCACAGGAAACGTCCATCAACAGCCTAACAATGATGTATGTTTTAAATCACATATATGTGGAGCGTCCGCCATACAAGTGCCTGTGTAAGTTGTTACTATAGAAACGAAAAACCTTACTGTCAGAGCTGCTGTTCTAGAAAATTATTCAACCCTTTCTGATCCGAATCAACCAATCATCAACACTGTGATATAATCTCTTATAACATGTATACAAGTTTCTGTAGATAAATTGTAAAAATAAAAAAATTAAAAAAACACTACATTCATATTTTCATCCTCATAAAAACTATAAGGAAAGCAAATTTATTTATTAATTTTTTTAGGTGTTTAGGTCTGCACTGCATGAGTTTCCACTTCACACTACAAGGTTATTATCTGGGAGTAATTACCTAAAATAAGACCCCATTTCAAATGGCCGAATGTACAACACACTCCACATTATTCACACTTCACAGCCATAAACATATGAACATGAACATATAAGAGGGTCAGGTTTGCTCTCTTGAAACTTAAGTGTTTTAGGCCCTTAACATTTAATTGCGTGTTTGTTAGCCTGCTGTGTTTAAAACCATCTGAACGCAATTTTCAAATCAACATGCAGCCTTTGTAGAGCTGCACCACTGAGCACTCATCAGTGTGTGAAAAGGTGCAGGTGATAATGAGACTATATGAAGAGAAAGCACCTTCGTTTGAAAAAAGCAAAAACCTTTGTTGTACCTGACGTAAGCTCTGTCATTTGCTAACTCGATTTGAACGAGTGACATTGGAGAATAAATGAAAATGGCTTTCACAGCATCATATATTGTTAGAGTAATATATGTTATATAAATGTTCTTTGTTGATTTGCAATATCTTAAATTCAAGCCTGATTTTTCCTCACAGGCTCCTGTAGTTATTATTTTTCTGTTTTCTATTTTCACAGGTGCTGGAAACGTACTGAATTATTGAAACTCATTATGCGGGTGTAAGGGAGTTCTGATGCATTCAATCAAAAGGTGTGTATGAAAAAGCTGATGCACAGGCCATGGGTGAGTGTATTATCAGATATGCGATATGCGATGTCCTTCTACCTTTGTGCGTAATAGAAAGGTTTGAGGACTTTTCTTTGCATTGTGCAAAATGCTTTTATTCAAATTGCACTCTCCGTTTCCTCAATGATGGCTGACTCCGTCATCATAAACAACAGCTCGTTTTTTGTTTTTTTTTCCTCCACATGATGGAAATGCCACATGTTATGTGACAGCAAATTGGATTTTCTGTTTGTGAATTAGGCTTGTTCTTTAGATGAGCACATCAAGAATTAATCTGTTCTTGTCATTATAAATGCATTTACTCCTGCGCCACAGCAACAAATATGATTGCATGCAGGATTGGGTGCATGTTTACGGTCATGCAGAAGTTTCACGCAGAAAACTTGTATAATTTACAAAGAAAATGCTTCATTAATTTTCAGCCTGGCTGAATGTGGTAGAAACATGTGAAGTTAGTGAAATGTCATATCTGAGTGGGAATATAGTCACGCTTATGCCTGTAATGGCAAATCTGCATCTCTGCTCCTGATCAGAAAGAGTCTGTGCGAGACACTGAACACAAGTGCTAGACTTTTCACCTGTGAGTTAATAATTAGGCTGCCTTTTCACTAAGCACTTTTCCCTCAACTGCATGTAATGCTATGGAAAGCACATGCAAACTGGGTAACACACGGCCGCTTTTAACATGTGGGGTGAGCAAGAGAAGACAACATGGAGGACATAGTGCTAGTAGAAATATTAGTGTAAATAGTGAATGAATACGATGTACATAAAATCAGAGATATTTCATTATGCAACAGAAAATGTTTTCCTTGGCATAATTAGTCTAAATACTGAGAAATCATTCTTTCTTTTCTCTGAGACATGTGAAGCACACAGGGTGCTGAATATCCAGAGGAAAGTGCTAACCTGTGGCTAGATACAAAATTTACAAAAATAAATAAATTACATAAGCAATCATCTTGTATGTGTTTTTTTTTTTCTCTTTTTTTTTTTTTTTTTTTTTTCTGTGACTTGTAGCCAAGTATGGTGACCCATACTCGGAATTGTGCTCTGCATTTAACCCATCCAAGTGCACACACACACAGTAGTGAACACACACACACACACACACACCCTGAACACACACCCGGAGCAGTGGGCAGCCTTTTTTGCTGCGGCGCCTGGGGAGCAGTATTTTAGTGGAACACAACAAAGCAGAGTATGTTATAATAGTTTATTGCTCCTGGGAAATGTTTTTTACAAAAAAAAATTAAAAAAGATTTTAAAAAAATCATTTTTCAGAAAAGAATGATTTATTTCCTTTGAATTCCTCAAAATTATGAAATAGAAAAATGCCAAAAAGGGCGTGTCTCTGTTTTAAAATTTAAATTTAAAATTTTTTTGAAGCCCAATTTGTGTGATTTTTCATTTATTATATTTTAATAATTTTCATTCATTTTTAAATTTCTCACTGTGTTGTAATTGTTGCAGTTGGGCCTGGTTTGTGAAACATCTTTTTAGGACCTGATGTTACTATCATGCCTTAATGTAAATTCTAAAGGAAAAAAAAAAAAAGAGCCATCTGCCCTCTTCCACATACATTAGCACCAAGCAGACACCCACGATTGGCTAGTGTCACGCTGATTGACAGGGGAGAGAGTCACACCCAAAAGACAGCATGCCCAGTTTTTCTCTCTTGGACTCCTGGCCACAGATGGCTGTGACATTGTTGCGATTCAAACTCGCAGGACAAATGCTAATCTTTGTTGTTAATAACAAACTTATATTGATCAGAAGACCGAAGCAGTAATGGCGTTATGGTTACATAACAGTATTGTTATGGTTACATTATGTGTTTTGTGTGAGCCATTTTTATTTTTCATCTGCAAAAAAGATGTTCCAGTCACAGCACTTTTAGGTGAAATTAAAAAAAAAAAAATACCTGAGCATGGAGAACACGAACATTTGGAGAGCTGGAGTTAGTTTAAAAGCAGCCATAGGTGAGAATGCTTACTTTGAATTAGTACACTGATAGCCATTTAAATGTCAAATGCTCCTGACCATGAGATGTATTTCACAGCACACTATTAAGCATTAACAAGCTCCTATCTGAATGTGTACATCATAATAAACTTACACCAGAACGAATTACTGAGAAACTTTGACGTGAACATATCTGAAACATTTCTAATCACAAAGCACGTGAATTAACTTGAATTATCTGTCTTTTCTCCTGTTTGGAGATTATAGATCAGTCTGGTGATATTGCAGTCTGATCTGGCCTTTGCTTCATTCATAATACTCTATAATAGCATTACTGATGAGAGCAAAGCACCTTACAGCTTTTGGCCAGCTAGCTGATTTCATGATTGCAGTGCCATTTAGTCCTCCTAAAAATTAATCTTTATTGTTTTTTTTTTTTTTATTATTTTTCAACATTGAATCTAAGAAAGACACTGATTTAAACATTCAAAAAATGGATTAGTACATCTCAGGCAACAAAAGCTTCTCTGCTGACAATAACTGCAGAAATGTAACACGGTTAAAAGAATTAGCATGGCATGAGGAAATTTTCTACATTCTAATGATTTAATTATATTATATTTTTAAAATGATTATTTACTTTCGACCTATAATTTGTTTAACAGGGTTGTATTTCAAAGTGACCTCTCCAGTCAATATCACAGTATCACTGAAAATAAAGGGGGAAAAAAACAATATGAGAATTTCATTTTCTTCTTCCCATGATCTTCAGGAAATTCAGATGATGCCACTTCCTGTTGAACACGTGACTTGTGGAATATTCCAAATATGTCATGGGGTGACTCTGTTCAGCTGAGTGAATGTTTTTCAGAACTTATCATATATGATTCATGGAAAGGGATGTTTCAAGCATGAGATGTTAAATAGATTCAGACATTAATGCAAAAAAAAAAAAAAAGTATTTTAATGATTATATTTCAAAGTAAAGTGTATAGTGAGCTGGAGTGATTCATTATTGCTTGAAGTTATTTATCTGAAATGTGCACATAGGTTGTTGTGTTTAAAACGTCTTTTCCTTTTATTTTACATACGTGTAAATGTAATACCAATGGGACACAAATGGCTCTCTAATCATGGAATCATGCAGCTAATCTGATAAGTACATGCATATTGATGAAAGCCATGCAGGTGTTCATACATGTCATGGCCTGTTCTCTCAGCCTTTTAATAAGCAAAAGGTATCATAAAATAAGCCTTGGCTCTATCACTACCGCCTACTCCAACAGAGAAAAATGCCCTACGAATTCATCTCATCTCTTTTACTGGCTCATCTTTAAATCATAAATTCTGTATGTGATGATAACTTATTTCTCACCCCTGAGGAATCCTATTTCACAAAGTTTAATACCCTGCACATAACCTACAGTAACACGTAATGTGCTCCTCTCTGGCAACTCCTGAATAGAAGGGGGAAAAAAAGCTGCTGTAAGGATGTAAGCCTACATTTTACTAAAGCACTGAGCAGCTTCTTCTACATACATTTCTCCTTTTGTATTTTCCCTTTAAAAGCCAATGAATATGCTTCTCAAGTGCATGCATGTCTTAGCATTTCTCATTGTCTTGTTATAGAGGATGTGTCTCAGTTGGGAAGCAGAACTCCTGCAGGATAATTAAAGCAAGTGTTAATTACAAAGTGCTCAAAGCCTTCTTGCCCAAGGCCACCTTTCCACTCGAGATCATAACTAGTCCCTCGAGACTTTCAGTCATGTGTGTAATTAACGTGTGCGCCCCATCCCACAAGCCCGCAACATTGCAAATGATGCTTCACCTTCGGGCGAACCCCATGGAAAGTGTATGCTACACAGTTAAATGTCTTATTAATTGTGTTGTCACAGCAAAGCATTAAAAGATTCGCATCACTCTCAGTTTCTCATGTGCTCAAATCTTCTTTTAAAATTCTAGTTATTTTGGGATGGTGCACAGATTAGTTCACTTTCACAGGCCAAATGTTTCCTGTCATCATCTTGGGTTATGCTCATGTATCTCTACATCACATTTATGTATTGGATTTCTTTCCACTTAACATTGACCTCATGTGTTCAGTGATGTCCAAATTTACTAATAATTGACTGCCACAGTGATTCTAAACAAATAGGCAGTAAATATGTTGATGTGTGCAAAGAAAATTATTTCCAAATTTTTAATGAACTATTTTCTCTTACCCCAAATTACACCTCACTCTCAATGTTTGTAAATAATATTTCTTTATATATACACCAAGGAGGCAAAATGCGCTTCCTATGACGCACTTTATCAGGTTTTTTTTACAGTTAAAATAGTCATATGTAAAAGAAACTTTTTGACATTATAAACATACAGTTGTTTCTTGATATGGCATTTCAACCACAACAAAATGTACATCTGACATCCAAAGTAACAACACTGTAATTCTAGGATGTTTCAATTCCCTCGAAATACCATTACTGTATTTCAGCAATCTGTTTTGGTGCTTAAAGAAAAAAAGTTCCAGCCTCAAAAAATCAAAACATCCCGAAATCTCTACTTTAATCTTGCTGCACAAAAAAGAAAGTTCATCTGAACAGACCCTTTTTTACACACAGAAGTAATCATCTTTTATGCAAGCATCTATCAGTTATTCATGAGCGTCAAGGAACTCAAGTTTTATCATGCTATATGAACCTAAAATTTACATTTGCATTTACATTTA
The DNA here is from genome assembly GCF_027358585.1 of Pangasianodon hypophthalmus. Lineage (NCBI taxonomy): Eukaryota > Metazoa > Chordata > Actinopteri > Siluriformes > Pangasiidae > Pangasianodon > Pangasianodon hypophthalmus. The sequence goes on from NC_069712.1 coordinate 9,849,461, forward strand.
TGGCATTTGGCAGATGCCCTTAAAGAAGTAGTCGCTTCTGCTTCTGCTGAAATCTCTATCAATAAATACTTTCTGATACTGGTTCAGTAAGTCACAGTAACACTCTGTTGGGGAGGTAACATAGGAAAATGCACACAGACAGCACAAAGTTGTTGTTTGTTTTGTTTTGTTTTTTAATAAAAAAGTGGTAATTTAAGTACTTTAGGAAGAGGTAGGTCTTTAGATGTCGTTTGAAGACTGCCAGTGACTCAGCTGTTCGGACATCTAAAATGTTATGTTAAATGTTTTATGACACAAGCAACACAAGCTTTAACTATCCCTAAACCACTTCTAGTGATTCATTTTCTCTTCATATCTTCTTTTATCTAGCTTCTAGCTGTAACTGGTATTTTTAAAGCAGCATCATTTGTTTTGAGACAAAGCCTCTTTGATTTAATGCAATATTATCTAATCATATCTTAATGAAGACTAGAAAAATCATGTTTGACTTCTATTACGAAAGCCAGAAGTCCTTGTATTTGTCTTTAGTAAGGTACAAACATTCTGTGTAGAGATTATTATGAAATATAAAATATTAGGCTCAAGAACAATTTAAAAAGAGAAGGGATTAAACTATATTGTACAAACACTTCATATAAATCACCTTTTGAACAAACACTGTCTATTTTAACCCCTATTTTAAAGGTGCGTTTGCTGACACAGGAGTTACTAGTGATTCTTTTTGGGCCTTTAAAGGCACTTTCACACCTATTAGTCTGTTTTCTGAGACGAAATTAGAGAGAAATCTACACTTTATGTTTGTTTGCTATTTGGTTTGATGCTTAAACAAATCAAAAAGCACAAAAACTTTGTCTCAGGGCTGAAAATGTACTCAATAGGGAGAAATACAGTGATGGGAAAAAAAACCCTCTGCCAGGTGAATCACAAAAAAACACTTAAGCATGGAGAGCATTAACAGATGGAGAGTCTGAGCTAAATACATTTTTAGACAATTATATAAACAATTGTTGTTTATCACATTCAGTGTTTATTTTCTCTATTTCTTCATCGATCCAAATCCAAAGCACATCACAGTTCTGCAGCTATGCCGTTTGGCTCAGTTTGTGCCTCATGGCTCAGTTTAGCAGCTCACATCTAGAAAAAGAATGCTGCCCATGACACAAAATGCAAGACATATTGGGTTCGCTTCCTGCGGTTGGGTTGATTCAGGGTTGAATCGCTTTCTCACAGTAATCAAACCGCGCTAGAGCTGGATTGGAACCAGACTGAGACCGACTCACTCAGACAGCTCAGAGAGTTGTTTTGGTGATTGCTGTGTTCTCACCTGCCCATACGAAGTGCACTGAGGAAAAAACCAGAAGAGTTCCAGTCTAACAGACTAAACGCTGCGTATGTGAACGCACCACAAGAACCATACGATTGTACCTACTGAAACACCAAATTAGGCTTTTGTGTTGGAACAGCCACAATCCTTGATTCATATATATGGTAGGCATCTGTGCTGTAGTTCAAAACCTCTCATAAAATATGCATATTTCAAAACAAAGGGCCTCACAGAACAGAAAACCATCCAAAAATACCCCAAAGGCCTTAAGTGTATTCTGTAAGCACTTGAAGAACAGTCTACAGATCAGACACTTGAACCCGTTACTATGTTTCCCACTGATACATTTTCCACAGCCTCATTTCAAATTAAGATTTGTGCATAATTATATTGAATAAACTGTACATTTGTGACCGTTTCTGCCTCACAACTTCATCACAGGCAGACGTAGCCTGTTTGTTCAAGCCTCCCAGTGGTGCAGATGCCGATGTCTATAGTCTCTCTATTGAGCAAATATAGCTTTTGTATAACGATAATAGCGACAATATCAACAAAAACTCCATGTCATCTTTCAAAGTAATACATTGTCTATTCCCATATAAATTTTTGTTTTCTCATTGTTATGGAACACTCAATAACTGAACAGACGCGTCATCTCGGGAATTGTTTACAGCCTGACGGAACTACTCAATGTAACGCGGCCAAGTATTTGGGAAATCACAAACCAAATACTTTTACCATTAAAAAATCCTGCTCCAACAAGGCAACAATAAAATCCAGCTGATGGCTAGAAACAACGGTTACATCATATTTATTTAGTTTATTTAGTAAAATGAAATATTTTTAAACCATTTTGGTACATGTCTGTCCTTTCATTTAAGCGAGTAGTCATTGGGTGCAGTGCTTTTTTTGCATTTTGGGACAGTAAGACTTAAATTGAATTAGTTAAAAAATAAATAAATAAATAAAATAAAAAAAAAACAGGAAATTATGCTATTTCACACAAGTTGATATGTGTCTGTATAATAGAAATAGTTTTTGCTTACCCCTTCTGATGATCTCTGTATCTCAGCTCACGGAAAGCGACCTGTTGAAGAAGAAATATTATTTTTCACAAAACGTTGTGTTGATAATGATATATTACAAATATTTCAGACAATGGATAAAGACGAAAAGTCAAAACAAATTTCCAATGACATGCAAGATGGATGTAAGGGCTAAAAACAGGATGACAAAGCCTGTGCCACTATCAAAAAAGTAAACCAATTTGTGGGTCGGGACAAAAGCTGTCACAGAGAGTCTGATTTGAAGCAACCATCTCCTTTTTATTCCTCGTGCTCTGGTTAAAAGCTTAGTTTAACTGCTCAGGTATTAACATCAGTTTTAGTTCTTTTAATGGATACAATGTTAATTTTTGTCTTATGCGTTAGCGAGTCATTTTTGAAGGTGCTAGTTAACTGTAATTAGCGGCTTTATTTGGGGTTAGACAGGGTAGGTTTACTTTTTTAAGTGTAAGTAACTTAATTTATGACTGGCATTCGCAACATTAGAGTTATTATTATTAGGGTTACCTGCTTAATGTTTAGTCATCCTTTCAGTCTCTTAATACGCGTCGGCATTCAGCTCTAACAGTCACAGAAGGAAGTTCAGGACTCTAAAAGGTAGTGACTTTCAATAGCTGATATTTAAAAGCATTGGTATTACAACACAAATGCAGCTTTCTGATGTTCAATGGAATAAGAATAAAGGTAAAAGAGACATAGCAGTTTAAATGTATCCCATTCACTCGAATGAGTGATGAAACATTGTGAATATCTGCCATATTCACATACTGGGGTTATACTGACTAACACCAATGACTGAAGGCATTTAGACAATCTTACTGTTCTTACCTCCTCAATCTCCGAATCATTCACAGTCACGCTAGTGCACACAAGCCAGAGTTTTGGTTTAATAAGGTCAAGCTTAAAGGATATGTTTAAAAAAAGTCAGTTTATTGATCTAAACAGTTGGTTTCCATTAACATCTTAAACATTTAAATGACGAGTCAATATTCAATGAACAATTTAGTGCTAGAGTTAAAATTATTTAACAAAGTCGTAATTGTATTAATGCTTATCTATTGTTACACAAAATGTCTTCACAACTTCTCTAAAGTTACTTTTTTTCTGCTTTTCTTTGTTAAGTATAAAATAAAAAAGAACATATTAGCAATTTCCTGAACTAAAACAGGCATTTATTACTTAAAAACAAGTATGTGCTTATCTAATTTTACCAAAAAAGAAAAAAAAAATGATGCTCTATTAACAAATTATGGCAAGAAAAAATTTAACAATTATGGCCACCTATTTAGAGAAGCTTACACAAGGTGATTTATGTCCTTTTTATTACATATTTATGTACAAATACAGGCTAAACACACAGCAGATCACTTGTAGGTAGCTACATACATAGCTGATTGCTTTCAATCCCAGTAGCGATATCAAAATCAAAATATACAAACTCAGTATTTACCGTCATCAAATCAAGACGTATTAAGAAAGATGTTATGTACAATATGGGGGGAGGGGAGAGGGGGTCTAACACTGAACGGTTGCCTTGGTGAAATGGTAGCCAAGAACAAGGAAGCATCATTTTGTAGGTAACTCCATGCTTTAGGTTCAGGGGAGCAAACAATAGACAACTAAAGGGAAGCAGCATTCAAATGGAAGTCTTTTTGTTTAATGCAAGATCCTTTTGTGTTTCTTAGATGTATGAATAATCCGTGTTATCAAAACCATATGCTGGATGCAGTTTCTCGCTCCTTGGTTAGGGGAGGTTAGATTTTGACCTAATACATGTTTTTGTGTGTGTGTTTTTTTTATTTTATATTTTTTAGATTATTACGTAAGGATGCCAGGCAGGGGAGATCACTGATGTGGAGCACCTTTAGTATCTACCATAGGGGTGATCTCTGTAGCCCCCTCGTGAAAGTCTTGCAGTTGGAGCTTTGAGGCTCGGCCGTGGCTGAGTCCACTCCTCTTCTGCTACAGGTAAAGGGACCACAAGACATCATAAGAATCTGAAATCTGTATTATGGTAAGTGAATAAATGATTCATTCAACCTATCCATCCATCCGCCCAGTCATCCTAATTGACATTACGTCCCCCTAATATATCTGATAAACCTGTAAAACTCAGGTCTAATTCCTCCAGTAGCAGGGGCTCGGCTTCAACAACTTCATACTGGTGCTTTAAGTGAATCTTCGCTGATTTCCCACAGCCACAATACAGTAATATGAGGATAAAGATGTTATTCAAGATGTGCAATGATGCAGAACATTAGAGTAACCAGATAAACAACAAACACCAAAGGTATCTCAATGAGCTCTGTCTAGATTTGCTGCTGTTCAATTTCACCTGATTTGAGCGGTATGCAATGTCACACTGCCCTAATTATCAGTTAGCAGTAGCTCGGAAGAGGAAGCAGGAATTGCTGGCTGATCCAGCTGTCATATAAATACAGCACACGCTGGGAATCAATGCGCTATGAACGTGCTCAGTGGGCCATCCTCAAAACAATCAGGCCACCTTCAGGATGGGGAATCCTGGCACTCGATACAGCTAATGTGATGTTTCCATTATAGTGCAGTGGCGAGATTGCAGAGGAAATGAGCATCACGAGCACAGGTTTAAGAAATAGAAAGATTCATATTAAATACAGTGAGTAATAGTACACGACAGCTTTACTACAGTGAGTGAAATGTTTGTTTCTGTCCTCAAGGCTACTTTCATGTGTAAAGCTCTGACCGCTGCACATTGTTCCTATTTAAATCACATTACAAGTGCAGAGCTGAGATTTTGGTTTCATGTCACTGAATGATTACGAGGCATTGTTTTAGCATCAGCCATGCCAAGGCACTCCAGTGCACAATTTGGCGCGCTGTATAATGAATAATTGGAACGGACAAAGCACAATGTGAAAATGGCTCCGGTGGAGAGCGATGGAGCCCCTGCCAAGAGCAGCACGATCCCTGATTTGGGACATAATCCGGTGAGGGCAGGCGCTCAAAAGGCAAAGTAGCGTATAAAAGGCCATGGCTCGTCTCTCAGTGGGCTGCATTGAGGCCTCCAGCCTGGCTCTGGCTCTGCTCCTCTACTCTGTGTGCATCTTAAAGCCTCCCCTGCAGCAAGCTGCCAAGGTAAGATGGCTACCGCCGAGCTCAGCACTCTGGTTATTTGGGAGAACAGGAGGTGGTTTTTCTTTATCTCATTGCTGCGAGCTGAAATGAGAGGGGGGGTGCTGTATGTCCTCGGCAAGGGCGATGTATGAGTGTAAGCTTGAGTGTAAGCCTAAGTTTAAGCCTGCAATGTCAACAGAACTCTGTGGTGCACCACTCCGGAGACACGATCAGGAAGCTTCTACTTTTCTGGCTCAAATAAATTTCCTTCTTCTGAGATGATAACCCACTGAGCAGTATGTTCCACCGAGCATCTTAAACATGTAAGATGTAGGAATGCTCCGCAAATGGCCTGTGGGTGTCATTACAATGACCATCTGGGTGTTTATTCATTCAGTTTTAATATCAGCCTTACAAAATAAACTAGACGAGAGGAACTACTGAGGGTGTGTCATAAAGGCTTTGCCCATTTCTGACCCTCTTAACAGGAGAATGGTCAGCTTATGATTCCTTAAAGCCCTGAAACAGCACCACATTTCTTTCTGAGTTTACAAACAGAGAACATTATATGTCTTCTGCACCTTCAGGAGAAACAGAATGACCTTTTCCAGTAAATGTCACTGTATAAAGAGCTGAATTTGAGTGTGCATGAGTGGTGGTGTGAAACCTCTAAACTCTAAAACATCACTCTTTACAAGAAAAGTATACAAGCAAGTAAGTCTAGAGCTATTTTTTATAACCATTTAGCTTTGAGCCTAACAAAAGAGAGCGACCTTTACCGTAATTGTTGTAGGTATCGTCATTAGTTCCATGGCCGTATTCGTAATATTCTGAACCGCTGCAATAAAAATGAAACAATGTTTCAAAAAAATGGAAAATCAATGTTTAAGACAGACACATACCTATTTATTTTCCAACCATAAAGCACCCGGAGTCATATTCTGAGTTGAGGTAGTAGTGTAGTGAGGGAATTAATACTGAAATTGCACACATTGGTATACAGGCTGTAGACATAACTCCAGACTTGAGTGCTATTCAGAAGCTGCGTGGGAAATGCATACATGGGGTGGAGTTTAGGTAAAACTGAGGCGTGTCTCAGTCATGTACGATTCTGACCTTGAACTTGTAATAAAAAGCCTATATGAACCATATTCAATTTCATAACCTCAATTTTGTATCTCAAGTGCTATTTTATAAACTGTTGAATAATGAGGGTGGAAGCCATCCTGTTAAAAAAAAAAAACCCAACAACTAAATTTGCAGTGATTAATGTGATAATTACAATTAGGACAATTCATACAGCAATATATTGGCAATATAGTAAAATACTTTCAGATGTTTATTTCAGTGCTTGCTACACTATGTGGCCATGTGCATGTTGAACAGCTCATTCCAGATTTAGTCTCCCTGTTGCTGTTATAATAACCTCCACTCTTCTGGGAAGGCTTTACACTAGTTTTTTTTCCCACTATATGAAGCAAAATTGTAATACTACAGCTTTACAAAGACATCCTATACAATTCTGGCACTTTATGGCAACAGTTTAGGGAAGGCCCACATATGGGTCAGGTGTCCATATACTTTTGGCCATATAGTATATATCATCATATTAGTCTTTTTTATTTTTTATTTTTAAATTGGCTCTTGCGTGGATGTTACATTTGACTTTGGCTTCTTTATTCTGCATTTTCTATCCCTTGATTTTTTTTTAGCTTAAAGGCAAATGCTTCTGTTTAAAGGTGGTGGTCTAGACACTATTGAAAAACCTTCTTTCCAGTGAAGAAGAAAAATCTGGTAACTTCAGAGGTGTGAACAGCATGCAGTTAATTTTAATAACTTTAACTGAATTTTAACTGAATGTGGAGCCCAAATAGCCTAAGTACCTGCAGAAACCAACCCTGAATACAAGTAACTTTCCCAGCATAAATACTGGCGCAGTTTTTGAATGCCGACTCTGGCTTCACTTTTGCACAATACAACATTAAAACCCCTGTGGATTATAAGTGAGCCAACACCCTAGATAAAAGAAGAGAACATATACCTTTTGGACTGGTTGCTGTAACCATCGTCGTAGGCCTCATAACCCTGTTCGTCATATTCCCCATCATATCCATCATCATAACCCTGAAAGCACAGAAACACTCTGGGTGACTGTCAGTGGGAGAAGACTTACACTCATCAGGACTCAGAAAACAGCACTCTAATTGTTTGGTAGTGAAAAATCAATTTTTAATTACACCAAGAAAGGATTTCTCTTATATATACACTCTCGCTGTGAGGAGGGCAACATGGCTGAATCATGTCCAACAGAAAATATTGATTGTGTGCAGGGATAATTGTTTCACTTGCCATGTTTGAGGGAAGGAGGTCAGGGTTTGACCTGTAGCTCGCATTAATACAGTATCACTGACAATGACCACACTTAATCTTTAATCACTTAATAAGATGCCAATCTCACTTATTCACATGAAGATGTGACACTTACAGAATTTTTCTAGTGTGTTTTACTGATACTGGAACTAATTTACGTAAATCCTATTTACAATAAATAGTAGATCCTATTTGAGGGAATTTAGGATGACCTTGGAAGACAATATACAATGACAAATGAAAGTTTTGTGTGTTTCTCTGAGTAAGGCACTTAAAAATCAACTGCTCAGCTATCCGTCGCTAAGCATATGCAGTTGAGTGCAAAAGTGTGCATTCTCCATGGCTTCAAAGAAAAACAAGGAAATAGAGTTACAGTATGTTAAAAATAAGTTGTGGGTGAATCCTGCAAGAAGACAACAACCCAAAACATAACAATATGAGTTTGATCCACAGAAAAGAGATTTTGCCATGACCTTTCTCAGGGCTGGGACAGTTGTAAAGGCAAACTGTAGGCCTACAAGTTATTAGAGGATATTTATACCACAGTCAGAACAACTATCATTTATATCAGAGTTTGTGATCTTGGTATTATAACCCTGCATTCACATTAGTGAACATCAAAGCGGCAGATTTACGTGCATGTGCATGACACAAAGCTGCCATTTCAGCGATAGCATCAAGCAACAAAGTGACAGTACAACAACCATTTGAATTGAGATTTTTTAGTTCCTAGTTTTTTAGTTTCTACTGGGATTTTTAAGTTCCCATTTACTGTTCGACATGCAAAAATGGAAGATAAGAACTTTTAACCATCATATTAAACTTGGAAGGTAGACTAGTGATCAGAAGGCCATGAGTTCAAATCCCAGTGCTGCAAAGCTGCCACTTAGTGCATTATTTAATTTGTGATTAACTAGTTAGCTTTAGAAGCTATATAGCTACTGCCATTTCTCATCAAAACTAAAAAATGCTGGCAGGTGTGTAACAGTAGAGTTTGCTGCATGCCCAAAAGAGACAAGCTATAAGCGACACAAGCGATTAGTTGCTTGCTTTTGTGAACATAGGGTAAGGCTGTATCTCCTATATTATTTGGTTACTTTTGTTACATGTGATAAGGAAGGGTCATGTATGAAACCTAATAAACTAAATATCTTGCTGCTATAAATGAAATGTCTTCATGTCCTAAGGGTGTGGAAACTTTTGCACTCAGCTATTTTGCACTAATCTTGGATATATTGTATGTATTTACCTTATGGTGTGCTTGTGCATGCAACCTCACTTGTACACTGTTCTGGATAAAGGTGTCTGCCAGGAGGAATAAATAATCTTTCCCTATTATGTCTAATCAAGCCTTTCTAAATGCCCTTCACACAATGTTAGCAGTGTTGTCTCAAGGAAAATACAAGGAGCAATAATTTTGTGTGGGAAAAAGGGTAAAAATGCTAGAAGCAACATCCTATATATCATCAGCACCTTCTCAGGTGTTCTGTGGTTTTACAAAGTGTAAATGAAATGTAACCTGCTAAAATCACAGCTCTGAGATTTCACAAAATATCCTAACCACAATCTCCTAACTGTGTCATCTACTCAGATCATTTGTTACTTGTATGTCTAGTCTACTGACTCTTTCCCACTATTTATCCTTTAAACTCTTCATTGTATTTACTGTAAATCATATTATTCAGTACTATCTATGCATTATTCAGTAATTACAGTACATTTAATAGGACCAGTGTATAGTTATGAGAGTGGGGAATGTAAGTCTGGACATGCTGATCAGTAGTAGCAGTTTAAAGATTTTAAATGCATGGAATTAAAAAAAAAAGATATGGTGTACAAAACAGAATTTGTTGCATCTCCTTAACATGCATTAAGTGCAAGGCACATGTCACTCTGTAGCAATCAGTGCTCTCCAATAATGCAGTAGACTGTATGAGTTGTGTTCAGGGAAGCAGCAGGAGGAAACACATCTATCTGGGTTTAGAGAAATATTTTGTTTGTGTATGTATGCCTGGGTAAGAGAATTAGTAATTATTTATATTATAGTGTATATACTGTATGTGTTACATGTGTTACTTCATTCATTCTTCAGCATGGGCTGTCATACTGTTTGCTTTAAGTGTGATGTCCATTGTTGGAAACACTCGAGCAGTGCTATGGAAGTGCAGTAATTGTCAAATGTGCTGCTGTGATGTAGGTGTATGCATTTATTGACTGATTATTGCCAACTTGCTGACCAAATTTGCCATATAATCTCTAAAACATACTGTACATAGTATACTATAGACTTGAACTATAGTAAAGTGAACTTATAATGATGTGACTGACTGTTTCAGCAGTCATCGGTCACTTTTAAAATCCAGAAATAGCACAATAGTGGGGGTTTTTACCCCATTTTCTCCCACTTTTGGTAATTTTGTGAATTTCTACCCCTTAGCCAGCTCTCCTTATCAGACAGCAGCTACCAACCATGGAGGGTGAAGGCTATAACGTGCTTGCCCTGAGACATGTGGCGCCAGTCACTGCACCTTTTCAAACTGCTGCTTATGCTGCTTCAGTGCAGCTGAACACTCGGAAGAAAGCGCTATCTGCCCTCTTCCTCATACATGAGCTCACAGGTGCCCACAATTGACTGGTGTCACTGTGATTGACATGAGAGAGATTAGTGCTATCCCGCCCACCTGGGAGTACAGCCAATTTTGCTCACGTGGACTCCTGGCCAAGGATGGCTGTGGCATTGTCAAGGGTTTGGCGATATCTGACCATAGGGTCAATGTTTTTCTGTTGGGCCATCTTTACCATTTCACTCAAGTGCAAAGTTTTGGCACTACAAACTCAAGACTAATGCTATGTGACTGAAAGTACAGTGGATCAACAGTGGGTTAACATACACTCATATTCAAATCACTCTCCTTAAACCTCTGTAAATTCTGTAGATCAGACAGGCTCTAACCCTTCAGATTCTTCTCAAAAAGATCCCAAAGCGACACAGAAATTGATGTAATTTATTCAGAATAGGGTCTTAAACATTTTCTCATCTCCTCCACTGAAATTTAGGCCTATCCTCTACACCAACATTTATAATTGCTTAAGTATTGGTGCAAAGTTAGCGAGTGTAATGAATAATAGAGGCAGGCTGATGAGAAAGACACGCGGCTCCCAGTTGAGCTGATGAGAAGGTCTTAAAGTTTAATCCTTTGCTATCACTTCTGCGTTTATTTTTGGTGCTCTTGGTCTTGGTCTCACATTTTCCTGTTTCTCTTTTCTTTTGCATTTTAGTAAAGATGCGTTCTTATCACCTTATTAGGGGTCCAAACAGTGGTCTGGTCTTCATCTGTATTTATTATCTAACTCTGGACTAATGCTAATGCTGACTTTAAATCTTGCCTGCGCATGCTGTAATTCAAACTTTTTTTTATTATTATTTTTGAAATATAAAAATTCAACATATCTCTTTTGATTAATCTAGCAGAAAAACCTGGCTGGCAAAAAGAGCAACTTGGGTCTTGTGTTTTGCCTTAATAACGCTGAAATTCTACATCTGGCTCAGCAGTGGTTTTATGAGGGTGAACATGGATTAGGCCAAATTAAAGCTAAGGATTATGTCGAGGATTAAGTTGTTTAAGGGATCTGAAGCTGAACCCTTGCTCTATTAGTTTTCTCTCATAATGAACAAGTCAGAGACCTGCCCTTTCTTCTTAATGGACCATTTTGTTAACATGGCTTCTTGCTCAGAAAATCTTAAAATCTAAGCAGTGAAACAGAACAGGGTCTAAATCACATTCATGAAAATGTCAGTCACACTAATGGGATTTGCCCTTAAAAATCATCTCTGGCAAAACAGAGAACACTAGCCTTTTGACATTGTCATTTGATGAGAATTTCCCAGGCGAAACATGGTCATCTACATCTATAGTTCCAGTACAATGTGTCCAATATGAAAGGGTGCTTCTAGATAAATCCATATCATAAACCTCTGAGACAGCATTCTTTCGACCCTCCTAAAGCCCTGCAGATATAATGCTCTTTCATTATCCTGGGCAAAACAAACATGAAAGAAAATCCTTGGGTAAACACTTCTGTCAGAGTACACTGACTTGGAATTCAGGCAGGATGGCAGTATAAAAATTTCAGCTGACGGCTGGGACAAAGCTCAAACCTCTCAAGACCTTAATAGCTAATACTGACTCATACTTGCAATTTACAGTAGCTGCATTCTGAGGTCATATAAGTCCTTAGAATAATAACAGTCAAGTAATATTCATCAACGATCGCAAACAACAACAAATTATTCAGAGTAAAATCAAAATCATAACAAAAAACCCTTCCCATTTTTATCCTAACCTAACAACTGTGTATACTATATAGAATGCTATGGTATAATCACCAACTAAACAAACAGTTGTTTCCAAAAGCCCCTGCCTTTCACTTCTTTGACCTTAACACCGACTTACAAGACACCCTGCATTACAAAAATGGTCTGCAGTTAATGACGCCTGATCCTTCCATTTCAACGTTCATTTGAAAAACCAATTAACTCGGTTCCTATTGAGCTAGCGAACAGGAAATAAATCAAGTGTTGTTAACACATGGGTGGAGAGCCGTGCTGGTGTAATTAGGGCAGCAGACAGACGAAGGCCTTCAATACTCTGCTCCATTATCAACTGACAACCAGCACCTCCTATGACAGTGACAGATTTTTATATGGAGTTCCTGCTCAGTGTCTCGTTGAAATTGGAAAAAAATAGGAGATTCTTAGGTTATTTTTATTGTTTGGATATTAGATGAAGGATCTTTATTGGCTTCATTTAGATTTATTATATTCTCACTTCTTTTTCAAATTTAGGTGAAAAAAAAACAAACAAAAAAAACAAGAACAGCAAGGAATAAGACACGTATACACATTGCAAATCCTGATACATTTATACTCCCTTAAGCAGTCCTGCTTAAACAGAGCAAAGATCTTTTTCTCATCTACTAGGTACCAACAATAAAAGTAGATCTCGTGCTGGCAAAAAAGACAAAATAGCACTTTTTAGTGATTGTTCCCAAATAAATAGCTGAAAATTACTGTTGTCAGTGCAATGAAGTGTTCCTTTATTAATTAAATGGCTAATCATGAATCTGTAGTGCAAAGGCGAGCAAAAGGGTCAGGATTAATTGCATGTTATTTAAACCTCCATGAGTCAAAAAAAGCAGAAGAGGCTCCTCAGTATCACACATCCATGGTGTTTGTATCTGAGGGTACAATTTCTGGCCAAAACTGCTAATTAATCTATTTCTTTTTATTCAAATGCATGTGAAAATTGAATTACTGAATGTATCCATTTTGAGATAAACCTCAAAGGTTTGCAATTTGCTTGTGTATACAGTGTACTGTCCACGATTCCTGCTTCATTCCTAGTATTCCCACGATACGATAGGCTTTGGATCCACCGTGACCCTGACCAGTATAAAGCGCTTACTGAATGAAGGAATGTTTTAAATATATAGGCTATTTTCCCTTAGATTTCTGTGTCAACTGTATTAACTTCACACATGGTGGCTACCCAGAAAATGTTATCAGAAGATTTACGAATGTTAGAAGGTTAGGTTGTCATGTTATGAAGATAATGTCCATGCAGTGTTATGAAATCTTTTACAGTAATAACAGTTGGCTTTACGCTATTCTATAATGTTTGCCTTAACGTCCCTACAACCAACAACATTGCAGAAACGTAGAGATATTTACGTTATGTTTACAGAAATCATTCTGAACTGAATAACCAAAGGTTTATAAAACAGTAACGTTCAGAAAATTAATTAGACGTGAAATTGTCAGCTGGCTATTCTCTCTGGAAGTGTATGAACATGTACCTACTGCTGTCTATAGAAACACCAGCAACGATCTTACAGGTGTAAGAGATGTAATATGAGAGGAAATGGAACAGTCTGTGCCTCAGGCAAACAATAATATATATAATTGAATCAAGATGGTGTTGGTGACCAGCAGCCAAGTTTTAATTTGATTCTTTTCTCATAATTGAAAAAAATTGGGCACTTTAATTAAAAAGTTAAATGATGTTAGCTCATTGGAAATCCTTAAGGATGCCTCTCGCTTCATGTGTCGAAGAATAAACACATGAATATTCATGAACCTAAAACGTATGAGCTCTGAGACTGTTTAACAAAAACACAGTTTTACAGAAGCTTTCAGTTGCAGAAATGTGCTTATAAAAAGTTTTATAAGACTTATAAACAGTGATCATGATATTAGATAGGAGGACTAAATCTAATATGTATCAGTACCTTGACAAAGAATCTATTAGTGTTGAGCAGTGCATTATATCACAAGGGCTCACTGATGGCATGATAGAAATTATCTCCATATTGAGATCAAATCTCCAGGGCATTTCACTCTGAATCTACAGTCTGTGCTAGAGAGAAATCAGCCCCAACCTCACTACTGTACCTCGTACCACTCTGTGTATTTACCTTAAGACCATTGGTGGTGCTGTTGTGCTTGTACCCACAGCAATCCAAAATAGTCTGATGTGGATACCAAAAATTAAACTTGTAGTGAAGTCTTTTTATCACTGAAAGACTGGGGTGCTTAGCCTTGCTAGCCCACTGACACTAGCCAGCTCTGCTAATAATGAGCAATACATAGACGTGTACTATAAACCAAACCTGTAATGATTCTCTGTAGTATAGCGCATTATGGAAGTTTCTTTTTTTATTTTTCCTCCTTTGAGTCAATGGAGTGTATTTTAACAGTCTGCAGAGAAATTTGTAAAGCAATCTGCAACACTTAAATAAAGAATTATGTTACACAACAACGTAGCAATTAATTTTTACAGACCACAACATCATTTATAAATGTGTTGTGCAGTAAGCAAAAGGAAATCCTGTTTATTGGTGCTTCATAGTCTAGAGCTCAGTCTGCCATTCAGTTTAACGATTGCAAAATATGGTCACAGCCAGTTACCGAAGCTAACTTTTTTGCTGTATTGCACCTGCTTCAACATTAACGGCCCGAAATAAGAAACGATGCCTTAGGCTTTTTGGTATTCAGTCTGTCTCTGTGAGTATGAAATTATTAAACAATCTTCTTGAGGTGTATGTCGTACATCTGTTTTATTAAAGGAGGAAGTTCTGCATGGAGAATTCCATTTCCATAATTAGTTCACCTCGGAAATGTCAACTCAGCGCTGTGGGTGAGCTTCTAAAAAAAAAAAAAAAAAAAAAAAAACATTTTCTGATGTGGGAAGAACCTGCCTTTGAAATAGTGCAAGAAAAGCCATTTTCTAATATTTCCTTCCAAACCTGTAATCAAGTCTTCTCTCCATTTGAAACTGTCTGTGTTTGTGCATGAGAGCCTCTTCCAGACTGGTTAACTGTCTGTATTCCTGCTGATATCAATGCGAGAAAGGGAGAAACAGATCTCTATCCTATAGCATCTTGTTTCATGGTGAATATACTCACCTGAGATAAATGTATGTTTTTTTTTTGTTTTTTGTTTTTTTAAGTTGGCCAGGATGGTCAAAAATGTGGTTGTGTAAAAAACCCACAAGAAAGAAGTGAGATTATTTTTTTATTATTATTATTAATGTACTGTTTGGGCTGCACAGGTCATGAGAGCTTAAGTTTGAATCACAGTTTTGATCTGTGCCTCTCCTTACAACCTCACTGCCATAAACCCCTGCCAGACCTGCCAGAGATTTCACTCAAAACCCTCTGCACCAAGGCACACATCCTGAACTACCACAACCAAAAAAATGCAAGACTGTGTCTTGGTTTCAGAAGGTTTTGAGTTAAAAAATAAATAAATAAATAAATTCCCAGATCTGGCAAGAGTTAAAATCTGTGCTTTGGTTTCAGTAGGTCTGTCAGGTCAGGCAGGGGTTTATAGCAGTGAGGCTGTAACCAGTGGCCAGTGTGTCTTTAAGCAATATCCTTCCCCCTCAGTTTCTTCAAGAGGAAGAGCCTGCACACTGAACCCAAACTTTCTTTCATGTGAAAAGTTACTAATTTATTAAAACGAACATTAAATTAACAGGAATGATGGTCATTAAGAATCATGACACAGTGACGGAAGAGATTAATGAGCTCTAAACACTACCTCATGCTGAAAATGGATGATTTCTTCTTTCTGTCAGATGACCAGATAGCATCTGAACTATTGCACTTCCCTCTTTAAAATCTACACTCTCATTCTGACCAACAAGAAAGGAGTAGAGTCTTGATTATCTACATAGGATTTTCAAAATTCAAACCCTTTTACTCTACCAGTAAAGGCACTGCCTATTCATGTGGATTCACTCTACAGAGTGAGTCCTGAAAGCTCAGACTTAAAGTCAGATAT
Organism: Pangasianodon hypophthalmus; assembly: GCF_027358585.1. Classification (NCBI taxonomy): domain Eukaryota; kingdom Metazoa; phylum Chordata; class Actinopteri; order Siluriformes; family Pangasiidae; genus Pangasianodon; species Pangasianodon hypophthalmus. Next base: position 9,865,659 of record NC_069712.1, read on the forward strand.
GTGCCACCCTAACGACACAGTCCTAAACTGTCGGCCTGCTTTATCAGGATGCATGTGTGAGTAATATAATTGTCATTTTCCCCAGCATTCATGACTCCATGGCTTTGCTGTAATGCTCTAAAGCTTGCAAATCAGTTGAGCCTACAAGCAGCAAAGATGGCCTTTGTCACAGTATGTATTTCATCACAGACTGACAACTCGACAGAGCACATCAATACTTCAAGGCCCTTAAGACATAATGTAGTCTGTTTGAAAATGAGCTGTTTCTGACCTACTGTACTCATAAACTATAAACTATTCTATACAGCAAGCCTTTAGCTATAAACCTGTACTCAATAAATGTGTGGAGATGTCATAGTAAATGACTTGAAGTCATAAAAATCTGAGTCTGAGGCCACCAGCAGGAATCAAATAAATCTTATTTTGTCGTTCTCAAACATAGAAACACAATCCTTTTATAAATCTTCATTAATATAAAATAAGAAGTGATTAAGACAGTAATGAAACCAGCCTGTCATAGAGTCTGTCTATTAAGCTGGTGATATAAAATCCCTTTTGTCTCTGTTCACTGAAATATGACTGAGTCTTGACATAAACAGGCCTCAAAATTAGAAATTGCCTTTGAAAAGAAGGATGTGAATAAAAATCTCCAGACTGTCGGGTGTTCTTGGGAGTGAGTCTGTAGTCAGAGGTGTACTGCATCACTGTCCTGCCCTACCATGGCTGTTCTGTTGAATGTATCCTCTGGGGCGACCTACAGACTGACCCTGAGCTCTGACCCCCAGCTTGCTTTTGTGTGAGAAGGGGCTATGGGATATATAAGCATAAAAATCCTGTACAAAACAAGGAGCGGGCAGATTTCTCTCTCATACAGCCTGTCATATATGAAGCTCTCTGGACAAGAGAGAGAGAATACATTTCTAACAGCGTCCAGTACATTAAAAGCATTAAACTACAATGGAGAGAAATCACATACTTCAGGTTTGCAGATGAAGCCCATTTTATGACCTTTCATGACCACAGTACTTTTCATTTTACACTGGACACTGCTTTTCATTTTACGGTTGATGCGCTGATGCTGAACTGAATGCATGGGGCATTCCTTTCTGTGTTTCTGTGTGTTACTCGTTTAGGAAATATAATATGCAAATACGGACCATAAGATTATTATAAACATGCATTGCCACTCTAGTCATATACAGTTTACAAACAGTTTGAACTTTAACCCATATCATAGGACATTCTTGCTACAGTAGGGCTACAGGCTGAAATATTGAGCTGACATTCATTAAATATTTTTGTTATTTCTGTTCAATATTCCTCTGCATTACATTTGTATGAAGTGCTGTTTTTTTCCTCAGCAAAATTTTCTTTTAGTTTGTGACAATGTCTATGTGCTAACTATACAGTTAGATGAGCAAACTTTTGAATTATTTACTCAAGGTTAACAAACAAACTCGTCATTTGTCTTTAGAATCTTGCAGGTGAGTTATACAAGCCAAATGGCATCACAGTGTATTGAAAAAAAAACTGATCAGGGTTGAAGAAAGCAGAGATCTCAGTACAAGAGGTTAAAGGAATTTGCTAATACCCTTTAGTTGCTGAACTGGACTTTACAAATACAATCCTCCATATGTGGCAACAGAAATTGTACATCAGGCTCAGTTTCAGCACTCATTGTCCTTGTAGTCAGTGCAAAATCTCACAGTGCCTTTACTTTTAAGTAGGAGAATGCATGATGCATGCCATAGTTAAGCAGGTAAGTTAATTACTCATTCATAAAAACTCTTTTAATGGGCTTCCTGTGGTATGAACATTATTGAGCAAGTTTGTTAGAGCAGCCGTTTTTTAAGTTTGGTTGGTACATAATGGGATAGTAATGTTAATGCCACTATTCAGGGTCATCCAGAAGATTATGGGTTCCCTTTTGAGTCTGGTTCCTCTGAAAGTTTCAACCTCATCAATGTGAAGTGAAGTGACTTGTGGCCAAGTATGGTGACCCATATTCGGAATTTGTGCTCTGCATTTAACCCATCCAAGTGCACACACACAGTAGTGAACACACACCCGGAGCAGTGGGCAGCCTCAGTCAGTGGTATTGAGGGTGGAAGAGAGCAGTGGTCATTCACTCCCCCCACCTATAATCCCTGCCGGACCTGAGACGCAAACCCACGACCTTCAGGTTCACCTTCAGATTGCAAGTCCGACTCTCTATCCATTAGGCCACGACTGCCCCGTGCTTGTTTATTATGGATCTAAATCTACATCTGGGTTTCTGTAAAGCTGCAATGTGACAATGTCTATTATTAGATGCACTATGTAAATAAAATTGAACTGAACAAGTATAATAATGTGAGTTCCTGAATCCAATATGAGCAGCACAAGTGGGCCTTGTACTATGTCCAACTGGTTTGAAATGAAGAGAATCCTGCAAAATACAAAATAAGTGCCATCAACTAAATTTTGGTTGTCTTCCATGAACATAACAATAAGCATAGAGGATGGATTTGAGTGTTTGGGTGAAAGAGTTCTAAGCCGCCATGTGACATGTGAGTTTGCATAACCTGCGCAAGCACTTTGGACATGAGGTTTGTGCTTTGGTGCATCAGCTCAATCTTTGGTAAAACAAAAGCTGAGAAAAACTACATTAGTGCTCTAACCACAACATCAGCTGCAATCCTGCATTAAAATGCCTCAGAATATATAGAAGAAGCACATCTTATGGTTGTCAAATAGTGGTTATCCATTGTTGTTTTAGGTAATCATCCCACACAATCAGGTTTTAAAAGGTTCTTTTATCTCTGGTATGGGATGCAGAATGTTGTGCTGACACAAACTTCAAGCCTCACAGTACTGAGAAAGAAAAAACAAATATTCCAGGGCAAATGAAATAACATATCTAAATGTCAACTATATGTTTTATTAAGACATAGGTCTCCTGAAAGGTGGTGATTGTGTACGAATTGTAGAATGTATGAATTGTAGAATATGCTATCTCTACTTTGACACTCTGAGTACTCTTTATGTCCCTTAGAAGCACCACATGTAGAACCCACTTACACATATGCAAGCATTTTTCCACAAAATCTGGTTTTCAAAATCTGTTCTCCCAAAAATGCATCACTTTTGGGGGAGCAAGAGCGATCAGTCTGTGCCACTGCTCTGAGCTTCTCACTTCAGCACTTCCTCCTTAATCAGAGACTCCATGATTACTTCAGGGTGGTTACGACAGAGTCGGGCACTTGAGAAGCCCTTAGGACTAAGACCCACAGATTTACCAAACTGTTATTTTAATGAAACTGAACAATTCCAGAATTCTGAATCTATACTGAGGGCATAGCTGTCTTTTCTGGTAGAGGCAGTACTTTCCCACCAACCAAATGATTTCCTTATATTATATGTATTCCTTCCACTGGCAAAGTCTTACTCTTATTTGACAAAAGCTTTGAGTAGGTTTGATTGCAGGATTGCATGTAATGAGACTTTCACACAGCTCATCTCAATACGCTGAACTAGGACCTTGTCAGAAGGAAACGACTGTGCAGCACCCATATCAGGCAGTATAGTTATAGCTATTTGCTCCATGTGGACCATTCTAATCAAACCCAGGTTAAATGCTCTGTTTACTTTTCAAACTCGTACAGTCAGCAAGTGTTTGACTATAAAAGCCTTTAATAGTAGGAGAATTAATGCCAGCACCGGAGCCTGTGATAATAAATGTACCTTTTGCTCCTTCAAATACAGAGCAATGCACATAAACATGTAAATGTAAGAAATCTTTGTTTGGGCCAAAAAATCTCCCCACTATCTCTGTCAGATTTATTCGCAGAATTCTTACAACAAAAACAGTTTTTGATTCTTGAAGGAAAGTAAATATTAAAATGATATAAAATTAAAGGAAAATTACTGCAAAAAGTAACAAAATCTGCTGCATGTTCCAATTTCAGAGACCGTAGTTTGTGTGCTCAAAGGATTTCGCCTGTACTCCATGTTCACAGGCAGGCCTGCGTGTCCAACCTTTACTCTGTGTCCTTACCCCTTCATGAATCTGCTTTCAGATATATGTCAGACACCAGTTTGTATCATGTGGTACTCGTATGCAGTATCTCATAGTTAAAACTAACAGCAAAGAGCTGCAGAACATACCTCCTTTGCTTTGCCCTAGAAAAAACATTTACGCTCACCGCAGCAGTAAAAAAAAACCAGAAGCTGAAATGCAGTGAAACAGTTGTCAAATTCCAATTCTCATAAAAATAGCACTAGTTTAAAATGTTTGCTAACATTAAAGCCGGGTGTGGAGTCACTGGGGATTTTCAGAAAATAAGGCAGCAGAAGTGGACTTGAACAACGAGCGCCACAGCAATTTTTTAGTGCCTCAAGCACAAGCTTTTGCAGTTTAATCTTCCTTTTCTGCTTCAGGCTAAACCACCATACTTCCACCATACAATTAAATTTTGATTGCTGCACGTGTGCTTCTTTTCCTCAGATGCAAGATGCAACAAGAGGAAATCAAGCATCACCTGTAATAACACGTGGGCTTAGGCAGTGCCAAACTCTGGTATATTTGATGCCCTTGACACGCTTTGTTTTTTCCCATGGTGTAATGGATGACTACATTATTTTACAGGTGTGCAACTTCACATTTATACCCCATGGAAACAGGGCGTGGCTATTTGCAACATGGAGTTCCTGCGGACTGAGAGCACATGGGGAAAAAAAAGCTAATCTTCTCAAGAATGACAATTTGTTTGCATGTATTTAAAATATTCCTTTGGGATATTGATCATTTTGGCATATTTTTGAGAGAAAAACTACTATTAGAACTACTATTTTAAAAAGTAGTTCTAATGACTTTTTTTGTTAGAACAATGATAGTGTCTCCTATATTTTGGGTGAAAAATCTGAATTATTGTGTATAATGTGTTTGTGTATGAAGGGTGCCAATAATTCTAGAAAGCACTGTCTATAAACAACTGTGTGCTGCCAGTGTTGCTGGAATTGGCTCCAGATCCAATGGAACTCTGAGCAGGACAAAGCAGTCACTAACAATGAATGAATGAATGTAATATTTATGGCTATCGCTACTATAACCAAAACTATGAATCCAAATATTCAGGTGTAACACAAAGCCAATATTTGAACAGAGAGTTGCAAGTGTGTTACAGACAATATCACACAAAATGTACTCTCTCTCTCTCTCTCTCTCTCTCTCTCTTTAACAACCATAAGGTTTGGTGATCAGTGCCTGAAGGGTGTTTCCTGTTTTCATTAAGAACGAAGTTAAATTGCAGAGAAGACACACAACAAATAACAAATCTGACATTTACATAATGATTATTGATACTTGAGATTTGATACTTCAACTTAGTCACAATTATTAATTTTTTTTTAACGCGGCATCAGCAATCACTGGAAAAAGTTAGAGAGTAAAAACATGCATACTAATAAATATATAATAAGTGTAATATTTAATGTGTGAACAAACTCTGCGACAAGCAAAAACATTTCAGTACTCAAAAGAGGAAAATCAATGTGAAAGAACTTCCTTCCCTGTGCCAAGAGCTTTTTCATTGACCTGTCATAGCTGCTAACAAACGAAACACGCTGGCACTTATACACGGCACGTAACACAGCTAAAATGATTCATTTCTCTTTTATATTCTGTATGCTTGAATATTATTAATTAGCAGGTGAGTAGAATTTATTTGTTTTTGAAGCATTATGAAATAAAGTCAGTGTTTGCTGGTGGAGAACTTTTATTTTACTGTAATTGGAGTACTAAGTTGCTAAACACACCAGTCAGTTAATCTCACCTATCACATTAAATCTCTTTTAATTCCTTTTAATATTAACCCAGTATAATTTGGGGTCTGTATGTTGCAGCCACTGAATCTTGATTCTACTGCATGAAGAAATCTCTATGAAATACTAATGATGTCTCACAATTTCATGAAGAAACATATTAGTCCATTGCAGAAAGTGCTTTGCCTGGAGAAAAATGGAGCATAGTGAAGAGGGACGAGCAGAAAGTGTTGTAAAAATATGTTCTGGGCAAACCTCTTATTCCTTAATTCTCTGATATCTGCAGGGACTGGTACCTGCCTTCCCCAGCACCAATTACTGGCAGAAAAATGTCCACACTTTTGGCCTATCCAGCAGTACAGACGAGCTCTGGCGGAACTCAATTCATTGTGGTAATGAGCCTTTGCTCGTACAATTTCCCACAGACAGCCCAATCTGCGCTGCACAGCACACACCACGCTTTGCATGAGGCTAAAGCTTTTCGGAGATCAATGCCATGATTTATTGCTTTTTTTCATTACGCTGAAGTTTGCTCTTTTCTTGGCTGAAATTTTTCAAATTAACGCCATGCACCCATGACAGCAAAGAGCTGCAAAGTGTACATTTCATCTCTGGATACAAAAGTAAGAAGAAAAGTGTGATTATCAGAGTTCTTGTTTCCTTTCTTTGGGATGCATGCATTCTGCACTAGCACTATTTACTCAACATAGCAGTTTATTCAGTCTGCATGACATGACTTATTGCTCTGTAGATAACAGTAATAACTGCAATCTTCAAAAACTGTCCTTTCTACTTCTGTGCAGTTATGTGTTTTTAGTGTATGAATGAACTATGGCACCAGTGTGAGGTGAGAGGTGAAATGGCCCGCTTCTCGCTGTGTTCAGTCCGTCTGAATGCGCTCTGGCACCACAGATTCACTCAACCTTTGGTAAATAGAAAGGCCAATTCGGTAACTTTTTCCATTTACCTGTGTGGATCTGAGTTAGCTCCTGTGAAAATTCTTATCATGTTTTTGTTTGGTGTCAGAAAGACCACTAATGTAGCTGGAACATTCTGTACGGCTGTGAAGATTAGAATTCCAAACACCATGCTACGTCACTTCAGTTAACCAGTTTTCATAGGAAACACTTAGAAATCTGGGTCATTTGGAAATGACAATGAAGATAAATTGCATGACATTACTTTGTGTAAAAATGGAACTAGGAGTGCAACTATATTAACTAAATTCCCGATGTGACAATCATACACCTCGATATCATGGATTTTTTAGATTACGGCCTACGGTAACACACTAAACCTCATCTAAAAATAATAGTTATGTGTCAATGGTTCTATTTCCCAAAATATCAAAAAAAACTAGACTAGTAGTCTAATTTAAACCACCATGACCCTGACCAGGCAGTTACTAAGGATGAGAGAATGCATCACTGTAATTACCTCCTATTCATTTCTACATTTGTATCTGTGTAGAAAACATTATCTGTTCATATCAAATAATGCATTTGCATTTGATTACATCCCTAATGTGTAGCGTAATATTAACAACAGCAACAACTAGCGTAACTAGTGAAACACTAATTTCTACATAGTTAGTAAGAACAGGCTCAGGAGAGGAATGAAAGATCAAGACAGTGTGATAAAAAGCAAGAGAAGGGTGAGTGTTAATTAAGAAGATTTGCACTCTCTCTCCAGCGCCCCCTCTGGCTTGGCTGTATGCTTTCTAATAGGTTTTATACCACGGTGCTGTTGTATGCTCAAATCTGATTGGTGAAAAGGTGTTGATTAAAATTCCTAGAACAGCTTAGGCAATATGTTCATTTTATTACATTAGCATTTCTATATTAACTTACACAGGGACGTGTATAGGGATGCTGCGTATAAACTGATTGAAAAAGTGTGTGTTATGTGATGTACATCTCCACTGAAAGCACTTTGAAGCAGTCAGAGGTAAAGCTGTAACTAGAGTTACAGATCAGCTGTATTTCCAACTTAAAGTCTGCTGAGTCTGGTGAAGGAACAACTGTATATATAGCTGCTATAACATAAGTGATAACAGGAACTAACTTGTTTTGCGGACATAGCACAACATTAAATGTAAGTTTAAAAGGATAAGAAGTACATTCTTTAAATAATAAATATTGTAATGGCGAATTGCAGTATTACAAGAGGAATAAAACACTTTGGTATGTGCTGTTATTGGAAAATGAACAACTTGGTGGCGGCAGTGATGAAAGTAATAAACATCCAACAGATGGTGTTGTTGAAGCATTAAACCCAATGTAAAAAAAAAAAGAATAGGTTGAGGGAGAGACTGGTTTCACTCACATAGTCATCGTAGGTTTTGTGTGTGGCCTGCAGCAGAGGCGCTCTATATCCAGGAGTCCCTGCTGTTCCTCTGGCCCGCGGTGCTGAGACGCCTCTAGTTAGCATGGTGGTGGGCAGGGATGCACGTGTACCCACAGTTCCCCTGGGCACTACGGCTCCTCGGCCAGGTGGAGGAGGTGGCACTGCTCCCCCTCGACCCCTGTGGAGTAAAACGTAGGAATGGGAATGTTTGCATTCTATAGTAAGGCACATAACTCTATTGGTGTGTCCGTGAAAATAAATAAATAAATAAAATCGATTGACAGTGGTGCATTAATATCAAGGCTACTGAAAGCATTGTTATTTGACTGCTTTAACAGGATTCCCTGCTGAAATATGAATTGAGTGCTGCACTACATTCCAGCTTACAGTTAAAAACACTATAGAAATAATGCTGCTCCTGAGAAAGTGTGCTCAAGGATATAAAAGAAATAGTTTTGGGTATGATGCGATGAAGCATTTTCTGCAGGAACATTTATAGAGGTCACAGATCGTGGAACAGTCTAACATTAAATGGGAAAGAACTCAGTGACGCTTACTAAGTAGTTTGTCAAATAGATGCATCAGTGCCGCAGTTAAGGAAGCCACTAAATCAGACATCTCTGGCCTTTTCTGATGCATCAGCTACTTTTCAAGGATGAAAACTTTCATGAGCTTCTCACAGGGAACTTATATTCAGTCAGCACTGTCACTGCCTCCCAGACCCAAGTGCTAGGGGACACCCTTAAAGACACAGGATCTGAACCAAACTTGCCTCCCTCTCTTTTATAAATACTGTACTTACTGAATAACATAACAGTAGACTTTAACATAACATAGTAGACTTTAGGAGGTTCACATACAGCATATAATTTTGATTGTGCCCCTAGCTGGGTTTCCATTGAAATGTGTCACGATTTTAAAACACATTTCTGAAAAGTCAGCAAAAGAAATGTGAACAAATCCAACAACTAAAATCCTAAAGATGATGTAAAAGTGATTAGGTGCAAAAGACTACAATACCCAAAGTGCATATTTGTTTTTCCCTTTTTAAAAGAGAAAAAAGAGATTTGATGTTTGATATGCATTCATCTTCAGAAACTGCTTTATGCTGGTCAGGGTCATGATGCATTTGATTTTGCTTAATTAGATCAAGAATAACTTTTTTTTTGGTCTATCCAAACATTACAGTGTCCTCTGTGAGCATGTCTGTCTGTAGATACATATACATACAGTGCTGAAACATGTGACACACACCACCTACATCACCATTCATTCAAAAAAAAAAAAAACAATTCCATCACTCTTTATAAACGAGACCAACTTTTTCCAGCTTAGCTAAGAGTAAAAATATTTCTGCGATATTTAGGCTGGATAGAAAACCCCATTCTGATGATCTGTAGCAGTCCAAGGTCATTCTGCTTTCACACTGCACACATTCTGAAACATAACCTGCCAATATGCCAAACCTGCAGCCTTTACTGCAAGTGTAAGTGACGGGGAAAATCTGGTCTTCCTCACAATCTTATGAAAATAAATGTCAAAAACACAAAGACAAAATAAAAGGTAAATCAGCTGTCAGAGGTCTGCTATCATCAGAAAAATGTTTTTATTAGAATTTGGACCTGCTTTGACATGGGAAACACACTGATCTGAGTGAAAAGCAATCAGCAAGATCAGATAAACAACAATTATTAGGGGAAAAAAATAAAAAGACCTATTCTAATTGCATGAAAGAAAGAAACTTCAGATTTTATTTTAGAATTTTAGACTTTCCTCAGTATAGAGCTACAATCTATTGCCATTTAACCTCCATTTTCGTTTTAGACCACAACATCTTATGATTGTAAATTTATATGCATTCACGTGATTAGTAAGTTATGGACGATTACACTTATGGTGAGGGATAGGGTTAGCTGTGTAGCTTTTCTTATGACTGTGAATAAAAATACAATAAATTGCTTTATATAAATAAATTTTTGCAAGTTGCTTAACACACAATCTCCATGAATATCACATACATTCTTCTTGTTAGAATTGCTCAAGCTCTGTTAGGTTGGTGAAAAGCAGTTTTTAAATCTTGACACAGATTCTTAATTGGATTTAGGGCTTTGACTGGGGCATTGTAAACACATTCAGGTTCTTAGTTTTGAGCCACTCCAGTGTAGCTTTGGCAGTGTGCTTAGGCTTGTCGTCCTGCTGGAAGCCAAGATTTCGATTAATGCTTTTCCAGAACTTTGTTCTGGACATGTTTTGATATCTCCTTGGTCTTCATGATGATGTTTGTTTATGTTCTCTAACATAACTCTGTGGTCCTCCAGGGACAAGTGTATTTATACCGAGATCACATGGCACTTTATTTGTACGTAGGACAACTCCATTCAACTGGTCAACTTCATCCTATAATGTGTATTCTGACAGCAACTGGTTGTACCAAAACTGATTTAGGGGTTTCACAGCAATGGGGGTGAATACTTATGCAATCATAACTTGACAACAACAAAAAATTGTGCAAACCTTATTAACTTTCCCCCACATCAGTAAAATGGGCTACATAATTTCATAATCATTCATATAATCCCAATTGAGTCTATTTCAGTTCCAGGTTGTAACACAACAAAAATGTGGACAAGTTCAAGGGGGTGAATACTTCTGCAAGGCACTGTACATTACAAAATACAGACGGGGAAAATACTAGTTTTACATTTAATCATTGATACAAATTTTGACAGTGACTCAACAAGAAGTATTTTTTACCAGACTACTGTGCTCTGGGATTGAACTTTTCAGTTTTTTTACTCATTTTATAATAGGTGAAGGAAGGTTGTTCCCTGCAATTACTGCCTGGTATATTACCATCCGTTCTGAAAAGTTTTTATAAGCTGTATTTTCTCTTCGAATAAGGGACTGACCTTCAGACACAGTTGAGTCTAGTTGAGTAGGTGTGCCATTCTGAACTTCTTTTGATCGTGGATGTATATAAGAGTTTTTAAATTGAATCTGTCTGCTTCCATTCCACCTTTATTTGCTGTGCTCTAACAGCAGCCTGTAGCACACTCATATTTGAGGACTCAATTCAGCAGAAAACAATTCTCCCATGTCATATTTAAGCCTCCAGCCATGAACTGGGCTCTTCCTCGATTTCTGTTTTTTTACACTGAGTTGCCAGTTTATCAGCTTTTAGACAAATGTATCTCATAAACAGGCAATTCAGTGTATTTTTATGTATTCTGTAGCAATGCCTGGGACAGTTTCAAAAGTGAAAGATTCACTTTTGGTAATAATATAATGGATATAAAAGTCTACACACCCCTGTTAAAATGCCTGGTTTTTGTGAATTAAAAAAAATGAAACCACGATAAATCATGTAAGAACTTTTTCCACCCTCAATGTGAAATTACAACATATAAAAATTAAGTGAAAGGCAATCAGAAATATTTTAGGGAAAAATTGGAAAATTAAAAAAGTTACAATAAATTAGTTGCATAAGTGTGCAAACCCTTTTATAATTGGGGATGTGGCTGTGTTCAGAATGAATCAATCACATTCAATCTCATATTCCAAAATAATTATCATATAGCTGTCATCAAGGAAATTATTCTGATTAACCCTAAATAAAAAAGATCAGCTGTTTCTGTAGCCCTGGTCTGCAAAGAGCTTACAAAGCATGTACGTTATCTCACGTATCAGGAGAAGGGTATAAAAGAATTTCCAAAACATTAGATGTACCATGGAACAGTGTAAAGGCCATCATCAACATGTGGAGAAAATGGAGCACCACAGTGCCATTACAAGAACAGGACATCCCTCCAAAATTTATAAAAGGACAAGACAAAACCTTACCAGGGAGGCTGCCAAGAGACCTATGGCAACTGTAAAGGAGCTGCAGGAATATCTGACATGTACTGATTACTCTCTGCATGTGACAACAATCTTTCATATTCTTCACATGTCTGGGCTATGGGCTAAGGTGACTAGATGGAAGCCCTTTCTCACAAAAAACATCCAAGCCCCAATAAACCATGTGGCAAAATGGGTTATGGTCTGACGAGACCAATTCCAAAAGGTATAATAATTCCATAATTCCAAAAGTTATGTTTGGTGCAAAAAAAAAAAAAAAAAAAGCACATCCTCAAAAGAATACCATACCAGTGGTGCAGCATGGTGGTGGCAGCATCATGCTTTAAAGCTGCTTTTTTTTCAGCCAGAACTGGGGTTTTTATGAAGGTGGAGGGAATTATGAATAGCTACAAATACCAGTCGATTTCAGTGCAGAACCTTCAGGTGTCTGCTAGTAAGCTGAAGATGAAAAGGAATTTAACCTTTCAGCATGACAATAACCCAAAGCATACATCCGAATCAACAAAGGAATGGCTTAACCAAAAGAAGATCTATGTTGTTGAATGGCTTAGCCAGAGCCCAGACCTGAATCCAGCTAAAAATCTGTGGGCTGACCTGAAGCAGGCTGTGCACAAGAAATGCCTTGACAATTTGACAGCTCTAGAATGTTTTTCCAAGAAAGAGTGGGAAACTATTGCCAGGTCAAGATGTGCCACACTAATAGACTCCTACCCAAAAAGACTGAGTGGTGTAATAAAATCAAAAGGTACTTCAACAAGTATTAGTCTAGGGGTGTGCACACTTACGCAACTATGTTATGTTACTATATTTTTCATATTTTCCCCTAAAACGTTTTGTTTTTCACTTAATTTTTATACTTTGTAATTTCACATTGAGGGTAGAAAAAGTTCTGATTTATCTTGGTTTCATTTATTACATCACAAAAACATGCCATTTTAACAGGGGTGTGTAAACTTTTTATATCCATTGTACTTTTCATTTACCTGCTATGTGACTGCTATTATGGATAGTAATAAAAAAAAAAAACATGTAGTGTTTGTACTATAACATGATAGTATTAGGAATCTTGATCAAAGATTTAAATGATAGAAAAAAATAGAAAATGAAAATACTTTGCATAAGTGTACTTTACAGGTATACTTATTTCTGACTGAAGGTCTACTACTCTTTGAGCTGCACTGACAGTAAAAGAAAAGACATAGCATTATTTCATATTTGAGAGAGTGACCATTTTAAGTCCTTATCCTCATCCAACACTACCTGAATGACTTGCATATTAATATTTATAATTAACGTGATCTTGAATGACTTCTTTTGTAATTCTGTTCTACTACCTGGTGATAGTCCTGCAGTGGGATTTAGCCCTTGCTTCATCTCTACCTAAAAAGAGCAATGCTGCAGTGCTTTAGTCCTTTAGTCTATCCACCTCCTAATCTGTACACTCTGCTCAAACAGGTCAGCTTCCAAAGCTTCATCTTTCATGCCAATACCATCAACACCATTACGCTTGCCATTTCGTAGCTCTCCAACTAGCTGAGCCGAGTCTCTGCCGTAACTCAGCACAACTGCTTCATACAGCTGCATTGCATTCTTGAACTTTGAATTCAGTGCTTTCTGTCCGCATGAATTCTACACTGGATTTCCCATTATTATGAGATTTCGCATTAATATGTGAAAAAAAAGCTCTTGGTTTTTTGTTTTTAGGAGCTAACAGTGAAATTGTTCTCCTATTAAGCACCATTGTAACTCTGCTAGCAATGACCCCATGTGACATCAGCATGGCAGACAACCACTAATTTCACCAAACAACAAATCAGCACCTATATTTTACAAGTATTTCAATATAAACAAGTCTCATTATGTTGGAGCATATAAGCAGTATGAAGGGAAGAATAGCAGGCTATACAGCAGTTTAATGGTTCGTGGATACTACAGGGAAGGTAAAGCTGTCTACCAACAACAGAGCTGCATTTTGGATCCATTACCACCTGAGGTAGTGCAAGCTGTCACTCTGTCAAGGGAATCCTGCTTCTTCTGAAACTATTACAAGCCAGGGCAAGTGTAGAACATATGAAATATAAATTAAAGTAGAGAACATATTTGAGATGTGAGACTGAGCATGAATAATGTATTATAATAAGCCTAAGATGTTTTTGATGAGGAGCAATTAAAGTTTCATCTGATAACCTCATCGAGTCACTTTGAGCCAGAGGTGCTTAGGGCACATCATAACCAAGCACAACAGATGTCTGAGTCTTAAAACTGGCTTTAATTCCCCGGTTTTACGTTTCAGTATTTTCCGAAGCTTCTCCTAGGGGATAAATAAGATGTGAGTGTCAGTCGTGTATGTATTTCTTTTTTATTTAGCCACTCAATCAAAATGAGATTCATTCAGCACTGACTTATGATGACTTCAATCTCCAGAAAGCTAAATGCGTTGCGTCTGAGGCGTAGCGGTCATGATTTAAAGGATGGACTGGTCCATACCGTGTGGCAGCTGTGGAGGTGAGCCGTATGCCACGTCCTCGGACACTCCTTCCTCTGCTTGGGTCATCAGAGCCGTTTAGGTAGGACAGCTCACGCAGCTGCTCTTGCCTGATCTCATCATTGTAATCCTGCGGGAAGAGAAAGCAGCATGCCAATCACTGAACACTACACCAGGTTCATAATCCTTATCATTACAGCTTCTTAAAAAGACACCACATGAGTCTACAGATATACTGGAAAAATCATGGTGGTCTTAATTTTCCATTACTCCATTAGCCTTGCAGATCTAGCACAACTCTAAAGAAGTAAAAGGACTCCAAACATGTCTTGATTACAAAGAGTGTGCTATTGCATTGCTTAGTATTTTCAGTGACACTTTATTTATGGTGATGGGTGATGGCACCTACATAAGCCCTTCATAACAACTGACATAAACATACGAGCATACATTATATAAATAAATGCTTATTCCAACATTCTTTTTGTTCATTTTTGTCGTGACATTAATTTCTGTTGACGTAAGATTGTTATGACACTTACATAGACACTGACTTACATAAATGTCACAATAAGTAACTTTGTAGCTCAGTGTAGTGTAGTTCTGGTATGTAAAAGCTTCTCCAATTCTACCAAGTGCCTAATGAGTTGCTATCAGCAAGTCGGAAGAACGGAAGCTTTACTACTAGAGATGGCACTGATCTGACATAGCGGATATTGGCTCCTGTAACAAATGGCAAAGATCGGAATTGGATTTGGAAAAGAAATGTATTTTTGGAACTGGAAATGTTTATCAACCCCAGCCACTGGGGTTGCATGCAACAGTGTGCTCTCAGTACCGGTCCCAAGCCTGGATAAAATTGGGGAGGGTTGCGTCAGGAAGGGCATCCAGCGTGAAAAAACTGTGCCAAATCAAACCAATGGACCAATGATCCGCGGTGACGACCCCTAATAGGAGCAGCCGAAAGAGGAACATATTTATTTATTATATATACAGTGTAAGTGATTTTGTGTGAAAGTGTTTAACCGTGAAGTGGTTCAGTAAACAGAAAAATTACGGTAGCTTAGTAGTTTTTAAAGAAAACAATATCAAATGGATATCGGTATCGGCTGATACTCATGGGTTCAGTATCGGTATTAGAAAAGCAAAAGTGTTACTGTGCCATCTCTAATCACTACAATTATATATTTAACCAAACAAAACCAGGCATATCAAAAAGTAGTGCAATGTTCTTCTGGAGGGTTTTTTTGTTGTCGTTCTGGAATGTTTTTGCAGATGTATTGTTTTCCTTTAACAGCATGACAAGTTTGCTCCGGGTTTAGGCTATTGAAGTAGATCAGTAATTCAAAATGCAGACAATCCATCATTCACAAACTTCCACCAGAAATCTATTTTTGTCCATACAAGTATTTTTGTAAAGCACTATAAACCATGCAATGCTTTGGATCTGCGTATTGGAGTAGAGGAATAGTATTATGTGGTTTTTCCTGCTGCTATGAGCGAAGAAATGATAATTTTGTGACTCAGCACACAATTCTAAGAAAGTTAAAATGAAAATGAGATCAGATGTCAAAACACATAATGTATGCTATGACACAAAAATGAACATGAATCTTTCATTTAGACTACAAGGACAATAACACAGGTAGAAGAGAAACAGAGAGATGGCTTATTAACTCTGCTTCACACCAGCTATCAGCGTATTGTGTTGTGAAAGAATACCACCACTTCCTGCATTTATAAAGTCCCCCTCACCCATCTGATTGAACATGACAGGGCCCTGAATCACAAGGCCGATTACAGCATGGATAGCTCTTATTTTATTATCTTGTCAGTACCACAGGCAGATAAATGGATCCTCATTTCCACCAGCCACTTATTCCCCTTCCTGTTTGCCGTAACAGCTGGGCACAAGAAAATATTAGAAATGGCATGGAGACAAGAGTGGCCTTTTCATCGTGATCCAGTCAACAATCAATAAAGAGCCTGCTGCTCAGGACTGAGACGCTGTCCTCAAAACCCCATTTTCTTTTTAATCTCTTCTTTTGTTTGTACTTTTGTAAATGCACCATGTAATCATGTCTTAATTCGATTTGTCTGGCTGTTATATGCGCAAGAAAGAAGTTTACAGGAAAGTGTTAAAATACAAATTAGTTACTAACTGCACATGGATGTAAAAAAGGTTCTGAGATGCTTAGAATTTGTCAGGAAAAGTTTGGATGTATACTGTATACGCTGCTGTGATGTTTAAATACAACCCGGCTTGAGGATTCGTTCATTCAGACATGAATCATATATTCTATAGCTATGTATAATAAAATATATTTAGACTATAACACCTGCATTTCACACAATGGATGGAAATGTTTTTAACGTGAACACATTTATTGACAGATTCTTCATGAAGGGTATCTGATGGCAGAGCTAATTATGTTCTGATGGAAAGTGGATGTGCAAGAAGTTAGCTTAGGCATTGGGAGTCAGCATAGAAGCAATAGGAACCCAGGGTCAGAGCAGTGCAGCTACTTGCCGATTACAGACATGTAAACTCATTAGAGACAAATTCTTTATCATACACCAAACACCTATGATGAATAATTTCCTGCCAAAGGCAAACCATGAGGCATGCTCTTGCATGTTAATAAAAATATACTGTATATACTGTATGGCATCTTTGACCTGTTGATGTATATTGCATTTGCTTGCTGCTTTTACAAGAATATGCTTATTGTATGTATAAACATATGTAGGCGTTAAAGACATATTTTGCCGTGGTGATGTCATCTTACTGCATGGTGCTGCTGAAGGAGGGCTGGAGCTAAGTTAAAGCTAGGCCAACATTGTTTGAGGAGCTTTAATGGAAAGTCAGTGGCTTAATTTGGATGATTGATTAGCTCTTACCAGAATTAAGGAGCAGGCATCAGAGATCAGAGAGGGGAACAGCATGATGGTAAGATTACTGTATAACTCATTATACCATAGCGCTGTTGAATCCTCAAATCTGAAGGTGTTGATTAATTTTCTAAATCAGCACAGCTCTGACAGTAGATCTGGCTGCAATTCAAATGATAGGTTTATATAACGTGTCCTTTCGTAATACATTATCGTTTCTATAGTAACAACTCGTTCACAGAGACTTGTATGCCAGATGCTACACATAACCTAATGCTAATAATGATGAATAACCGATGAATAACATGTTGTTATTTAACAAAGAACTATATATAATTGTTCATATGGTGAAGATTTGTATTAGGAAGGAGTCCCAGGGGGTCAGCCACGGAAAAGTCTTCAGAACAAAGGACACTGTGCTTTTTTTTGTCTTATTAACTTCAAGATAAAGAAAAAAGAGAGGCTGTTTTTATAGCTGCTATAATATAACCCTGTTACCAGGACGTTCCACAACATTAAATGTACACTATATGGCCAAAAGTTTGTAGACACCTGACCATCACACCCATATGTGCTTTTTGATCATCCTATTCCAGATTTAGTCTCCCTTTGCTGTTACAATAACCTCCACTATTCTGGGAAGGCTTTCATTAGATTCTGGAGCATGGCTATGGGGATTTGCTCATTCAGCCACAAGAGTATTAGTGAGCTCATGCACTGATGTCGGGCGAAGAGGCCTGGGGTGCAGTAGCAGTTCCAGTTCATCCCAAACATGTTCAATGGGGTTGAGGTCAGGGCTCTGTGCAGGCCACTCGACTTCTGCCACAGTGATCATGACAAACCTTGTCTTCATGGACCTCGCTTTATGCACAGAGGCATCACTGGAAGAGGTTTTGGCCCCTTAGTTGGAGTGAAGGGAAATGTTAATGCTGAATGGGATGTTCAAAAAGCACCTTGTGGGTGTGATGGTCTAATATCCACAAAGTATCCAAAAGCACATGTGGGTGTGATGGTCTAATATCCACAAAGTATCCAAAAGCACATGTGGTTGTGATGGTCTGGTATCCACATAGTGTACTTCTGATTTCCTTGCTCAGTTTACGTACATAACAGTACATTTTTTGCTCTGTCCCCATTTTGTAAGTTGAGAAGGTACACAGCAAAACTGTGTACCTTCTGGGGCACTGGGAGGACTGGATTAAGACCCACTAACTCATGTCTAGAACCTGCTGCCATAAAGTAACAGCCTGAATAATTGAAAAAATAGCTTTGAGCAAAAAGACACTGCCTGCTGTATCACGCTGGCTTCTTAAACAAGCTACTCAACAGCCATTGACATTCTCAGAACATCCACTCCTGTGAAGAGACTCACACGTCCGCCTGAAATTTGCCAACTAGTGGCACGAATCCCAGCTCTCAGCCCTGCTCTCTATCCAACCAGGCAAACGAAGAAGCACCACTCACATCAATATTCTGAAAAGCCAAGAAAAGCCACTGCCAGAATCATTCCAGCCCATACCTCACAGCAGAAATGAATATACGTATGCACTACAGTCTTATCTTTGTTTGGCAAAAAAGATTGCATTGAAGCTATTGTTTCTCAGTAGAAAAATACCCCATGGAAAAGCCCAAAATGGTATTTCCTCAAGCTCAATCACTGGGAATTAAATGTTAAAATGGGAATTCATATAAAAATGAAATTTATTTTAGAAAGCACTTATACTGTATATAACCTTAATATACAAACTTTAATCGAATTAAGGAATAAAGCTCTTGTGAGTGAGCTGTTATAAGAAAATAATCAAAGATGCAGTGGTGTGATGCAGACCAACATGAAGCCAAGTTGATTATTTTCTTGAATATTAAGTTGATTATTTTCCTATAACAGCACATCCCAAAGTAATAGTCGTATACCACAGCAATTTCAACACTTTCTTTTATTTATTAACATTTACACATTGTACATTTTATCCGTTTAGTGTTGTTGTGGAACGTCCATGAATCAGGTCAGTTCCAGTTATCACTAAGCAGCACCAGTCTCTCTGTTTCTCTGTCTTGAAGTTAATAAGACAGTGATATGCACCATATTACAGAGAATTCCCAGTATCAGAAATCTTACAGCTTTACCCCTGACTGTTACAAAGCATGGACAATGAAGACTCCTTCCATAAATGCTACAAAAATGTCTCCTCAAAACTTCACCATATGAACAATTACACATTTTGTACACTTTTACACTTTTACACTTATGTAAAGAGTCTGCTATACAAGTCCCTGTGGAAGTAACTATAGAAACAATAATGTATTAGAATGAGTGCATTGATATAATTGTGATTTCCCTTGTAGCTAGAACTAACGTCAGAGATTCTGTTACAGAAATGTAATCAATCAGAATCAGGAATTCAACAGCACTGTGGTATAAACCACTTTAATGAATTCCAAATGAATAATATATTGATTTTGGTCACATGATTGAAAATAAACTCCAGCACTAATGTATAACCCTGGTCTAAATCTTGTCTTGTCACAATATACAGTAAAACCCCCATATCCGCTGTTTCAGTTACCGCGGTTTCACTTAACCACGGTTGACCGCCATCCAAAAAAAATTAAATAGAATATTCCAGAAATACAGTAAACATTCATAATTTAAGTTGTGTGCCATTCTGAGTAACATGATGAAATCTCATGTGGATCTCGGTTATCAGATCAACTCACACTATCACAGTGCTTGTGTTCAAGTAACCCTTATTTTGCTTAATAATGGCCCCAAAGCACAAGAGTAGTGATGATGGCAAATGTGCCGAAGAGAAGTCGTGAAATGCTTCCTTTACGTGAAAATGTGAAAATTCTCGATTTAATAGGGAAAGAAAAAAATTTGTATGCTGAGGTTGCTAAAATGTGTAGTAAGCACGAATCTTCTATCTGTGAAATTGTTAAAAAATAAAAATAAATTTGTGATACAATTGCTGTAGCACTTCTAAATATTTTAAAAGAGAGAGAGCGACCACATTCACATAACTTGTATTATTATAGTTGTTCTATTTTATTAGTAGTTATTGTTGTTAATGTTTTGTTGTGCCTAATTTATATATTAGACTTTATCATAGGTATGTACATCATATAGTGTTAGCTACTATCTGCGGTTTTAAGCATCCACTGGGGGCTTGGAACCTACCTCCCCGCAGATATGGAGGTCCTACTGTACTTATTAGTCCATTGCATTTAATCTCTTTTGTATAAAATCCCTAGTATTTTATTATGATAAATGATTGAGCTTTTGACTGCACATTGCCAACAAACAGGTCTACCACCACTGCTAACAATGCTATAAGGGAATATTACTATACGTTCATGGTCTGTTTCTCGTCTGACATCTCTACACGTCTCCTCACTAATGAATGCCCCACAATCAACAGTGCTTCTGTGGTGTACGACTCTCACCTGATAGAAATACAGCAGATGGCAGTACAGTGCGTTGCCGATGCCTTATGGGTGGTAAACAACTGTGGAGATACTGACAAAGCTATCATACACAGAACTTGTGTGCATTCAGTAGAAACCTAAAAAATCTAATGGGCCAGGTGCCATGAAGCTGTATAGAGCTATGCTACCATCTATTCTAACTATTAGAGATACCTTTAATGTCCCCGTTATTCATTCATCTTCACTAACTGCTTTATCCTGATCAGGGTTGTAGTGGATCCGGAGCCATTCCCAGGAACACTTAGTGCTGGAATTCACCTGGATAGGACACCAGTCCATCGCAGGGCACCATGCACACACACACACACACACACACACACACACCCCTTTGCACCTAGGATCAATTTAGCATAGCCAATTAGTTTTTGGATAGTGCGATGAAACCCACATGAACATAGGGAGAAAATGAGGATCTCCACACAGGCAATAAGCCGAGCTCAGGGTCAAACCGGGTACCCTGACGCTTCACCATCATCTAGCCTTTATCCATGTTTTTGTATAATAATTATTGCTCTACTATGTTGTTCTTGGGTATTTTATACCTAAAGAGTTCTCCTTTGCTTCCTGTCAAATATAACAAACTGTCCAGTATCTAATGGCCAGCATTACTGTTGTAGCTTTTACTAAGCTTGCTAGAATGTAGTACTTGTAATATGTTGAATTAATATGTTCCAGTCAGTTGATTCAATTGACCAGTTAATAACATTTGAAAAACTCCATAGTCTTGCTTTGCATCGTGACTCCCATGGCAACAGTGCCATGTGCTTCTGTTTCAATTTTGTTTTGGTCCAATCTCTGCCCTCATCATGTTATTAGTCTGTTATTATGTGCACCTGTGTCTCATTTTCATCTGGATAATGTCTGTACATATGCTCTGTGTTTTTGTTTGTTCCTTTCCCAAGTTTTATTTTGCTTCTGCAGTGAATATTGAACTTATTTCTCATGTGTCTTGTTGTGGCCAGAGGTTCGTTCG